>NW_022437099.1:257206-295559 GCF_009761245.1 Sapajus apella | reverse complement strand
GAACCCAGGAGGCGGAGGTTGCAGTGAGCCAAGATCGCGCCATTGCACTCCAGCCTGGGTAACAAGAGCGAAACTCCGTCTCAAAAAAAAAAAAAAAGAAAGAAAACATTTTGAAATTATAATAGAAACAGGCTCCCTATGTCACCCAGGCTGGTCTCAAATTTGGTTCAAGCAATCCTCCCGCCTCAGCCTCCCAAAGTGCTGGGATCACAGGCGTGAGCCACCATACCTGGCCCATTTTTCCTTCTTTCTTTGTTTTTCAGATGGATCCTCTAGCTCTGTCAACCAGGATGGAGTGTAGTGGCGCAATTTCGGCTCACTGCAACCTCCGCCTTCCAGGTTCAAGCAATTCTTGTACCTCAGCCTCTGAGTAGCTGGGATTACAGATGTACACCACCATGCCTGGCTAATTTATTTTGCTATTTTTTAACATCCTCATCTGGGGAGGAAGGCCTGCTCCAATCTCTGCAGCCAGAAGCCCTCAGTGCTTTATTTCAGTACTGGGGTCTTTGAGGTTGTGATGCTTTGTCCTCCTTTCACTCTACCTTTGAGACTCAGACCAGGCCTCTGTAAACAGTGACTACAGTCTGGGGTGCTCTGAGAGGGTTCTTCAGGAAAGGTGTGTGAGCCACGCCCTGAATGCCATACTTTAGCTAACTGTGCCGGCACCAAGAAAAGCACTTGGAAGCCATTAACTATCCCTCATAACAATTCTGTAGGGTTGGAACTGTTACTAGCACATTTTTCAGATGACAAAAATCCAGAGAGGGGAATGACCAGTCTCTCCAAAGCCCTGGTAGTAACCACTAAGCATGTGCTCCCCACTGGGCAAGGGAAATGTCTTAGTGACAGCCACTTTCAGCTCACCCACACTCGGGCGGGGCCACATCACTGGAACTGATGAGGACATATTTAAGACTGGGTGCAGTGGCTCACCCCTGTAATCCCAGCACTTTGGGAGGCCAAGGTGGGTGGATCACATTAGGTCAGGAGGCCGGGCGCTGTGGCTCACACCTGTAATCCCAGCTCTTAGGGAGGCAGAGGGGGGAGGATAGCTTGAGCCCAGGAGTTCGAGACCTGCCTGGGCAATATAGCGAGACCCCATTCTCCACAAAAAGGAAAAAAACAAAAAGACCAAAAATAAAAAATAAAAAAATAAGCTTAACTTCCAACATTAGGTCAAGAGTTCAAGACCAGCCTGGCCAACATGGGGAAACACCTTCTCTACTAAAAATACAAAAATCAGCCAGGCGTTGGTGGCATGCACCTGTAATTCCAGCTACTGACCCAGCTCCTAATCCCAGGAATTGGTGGCACATGCCTGTAATCCCAGCGACTCAAGAATCTGAAGCATGAGAATTGCTTGAACCTAAGAGGCACAGGTTGCAGTGAGCCAAGATCACGCCACTGCACTCCAGCGTGGGCAACAGAGTGAGTCTCCATCTCAAAAAAAAAAAAGAGCAAGAAGGTATTTGATGACAATACCTTGTGGGTTTCATTGTAGACCTCAGTTTCTCAAACTGACCCATCAGGCCACGTGGCTTGGAAGGGGGCTGTGCAGCAGGGGTGCAGCCCCATCAGAAGCCTGGGATGGGACGCGGAATGCTGAGCAAGCGTTATGGGGGCCCGAGCTGTGGGGGACATCTGCCCTGCGGGCCTTTAGCTACCTTACCAGATATGTGGCCTTGGGGCTTTGGCCTCAACTTTTTCTCCTCTTCCCTCCTGCTGTCAGTGAGGATGAACCCTTTGATCCCAAGGAAAGTGACCTAGGGTTCACATTCTGCAGCGGACCAGTGGGACAAAGGGGACATTATACTGGATACTGGGAGCTCTTAGAAAAGGTCCCCACCCCTCTTCCATCTCCTGTCTCCCTGGTCTGCCTTGGCCCACCCACTGCTTGTCTACAGTCAACTTGGCTGCCATTTTGTGACCAGGAGGCAGTAAAACTGGTGCTTGAACTCAGGAGGCAGAGGTTGAGTGAGCCAAGATTGTGCCACTGCACTCCAACCAGACTCCATCTCAAAAAAAAACAAAAGAGCTGGGCACAATGGCTCATGCCTATAATCCCAACAATTTGGGAGGCTAAGGGGGGGCGGATTGGCTGAGTCCAGGAGTTCAAGACCAGCCTGCCCAACATAGTAAAACCCGTCTCTACTAAAAATACAAAAATATTAGCCGAGCATAGTGGTGTGCACCTGCAATCCCAGCTACTCAGGAGGCTGAGGCAGAGGAATTGCTTGAACTAGGGAGGTGTAGGTTGCAGTGAGCCAAGATGGCACCACTGCACTCCAGCCTGGGCAAGAGAGGGAGACTGACTCAAAAAAATAAAATAAATAAAATAAAGGCGAGGGGCAAGGAGGAGAAAACCAGCAAGAACCTAGAAGACTGCACCAGCTCTGGCCTGCCTCCCCCGCGTCAGCAAGCCCTGGAGAGTCACGGCCTGGGTTTGTGGCTGCATTTCTTGGAAACACAATAAGGCAATAAAGGAAGGGGGAGTGTGTAGCATCTTCATCCCAGGGCCCTGCACAAAGCCAATTCCAGGAAAAAACAGAAAGCTCTCCAAGTTGTTCTGGGAGCTCCAGATGAAATCCTTCCATCCCCAAGTTCCCTAACCCAAGGAGTTTCTCTACTTACGGCTTAGAAAACTTTCTCCCCCAAGGGAGCCATTTCAAAGAATGCCATCCATCACTTTCCAGTCTGAGGTCTGTTTTCTCCCATGCACTGGGTCTTCCCTCCACGACTGTAGGCCTGTGGGATGGGTGTGTTAAAACGTGTGCCCTAACCAAAAAAGTGTATACAATAAAATGGAAGGAATGAAAAAAAAAAAAAAAAAAAAAAAACGTGTGCCCTAAATGAAGAGACCCACACAAACAGGCTTTGTGTGAGCAACGTGGCTGTTTATTCACCTGGGTTCTGGCAGGCTGAGTCCAAAAAGAGAGTCAGCGGAGGGCAGTGGGATAGGAATTGGTTTTATTGGTTTGGGGTAAGCAGTGGAAAGTTACAGAAGTTATGGTTTAGGGCGGTTTTTGCAAGCTGGGAGGGGGTTGTAGGGCCTGGAGTCACGAGGTTGACCAAGGTTGGTTACAAAGTCCAATTGCCTTATCAATTGAGGTGGCAATAAGGAACAATAGAAAAATGTCTCTAGTTAATTAGGCACGCAGGGGCTGGTCATTTCTTCTCCTTTTGTGGTTTTCCAGTTACTTCAGACTTTCTAGTTCCAGGAAGCCATCCAGAGGTGTAGGTGCAGGTCACAGGGGTCGCCATGGCTCAACCTAGGGTATGGCCTGTGGTGCAGCCAGTTCAAAGAACCTTGCATTGTGGGCAGGTGGGTGGGCACTGCTTGTCAGCTTCACTTTACAGATGTGGAAACTGAGGCACAGTTACACTCCAGGTTAAATGGCAGCACCAGAACTGAACTCAGCTTTCTTTTTTTTTTTGAGTTGGACTCTTGCTCTGTCACACAGGCTGGAATGCAGCCTGGTCCAGTGATCTCAGCTCACTGCAACATCCACCTCCTGGTTTCAAGTGATTCTCCTGCCTCAGACGCCAGAGTAGCTGGGATTACAGGTGTGCACTACCACGCTCAGCTAATTTTTTTTTTTTTTTTTGAGACAGTCTTGCTCTGTCATCAGGCTGGAGTGCAGAGGCACGATCTTGGCTCACTGCAACCTCCGCCTCCTGGATTCAAGTAATTCTCCTGCCTCAGCCTCCTGAGTAGCTGGGACTACAGGCACGCACCACCATACCCAGCTAATTTTTTTTTTTTAGTAGAGATGGGATTTCACCATGTTGGCCAGGATGGTCTCTATCTCCTGGCCTCATGATCCTCCTGCCTCAGCCTCCCAAGTAGTTGGGACTACAGGCCCATGCCACCACACTTGACTAATTTTTGTGTATTTTTGTTTGTTTGTTTTTTTAATTAGAGACAGGTTTTCACTATGTTGGCCAGGCTGGTCTTGAACTCCTGACTTATGTGATCAGCCTGCTTCGGCCTCCCAAAGTGCTGGGAATACAGGCGTGAGCCACTGCGCCCAGCCTGGACTCAGTTTTCTAACACCAGTTGATTATTCATGTAACAGATGTGTGTTGAGTGACTCATGCACCGAGCTCTGTCATGGGCCCAGGGGAGAGCAGAGAGAACAGTACAGCTATGGCTGCTGTTCTCATGGGCTTCTAGAGCCTTTACATCAACTCAGGTGACCTTAGTTGCATTTTCACAGTTAGGAAAAAGGAGTCTCAAGGTATGCATATTTGTTAGTATGCTTTGATGATTGGCAGCAGAAAAACTCAAAGCAGCCTAAAAATAGAGGCCACACACTGTAGCTCACGCCTGTAATCTCAGCACTTTGGGAGGCTGAGGCAGGAGGATTGCTTGAGTCCAGGAGTTCGAGACCAGCCTGGGCCACATAGAGAAAGCCCCGTCCATACAAAATTTTAAAAATTAGCTCAGTGTGGTGGTGCATGTCTGTGGTCCCTCCCAGCTATGAGAGGCTGAGGTGGGAGAATCGCTTGAGGCCAGGAGTTTGATACCAATATGGGCAATGTAGCAAAAATGCTGTCCCAATAAATTTTTTTTTGTAAGAGGGAGTCTCGTTCTGTTGTCCAGGCTGAACTGCAGTGGTGCGATCTTGGCTCACTGCAACGTCTGCCTCCTAGGTTCAAGTGATTCTCCTGCCTCAGCCTCTTGAGTAGCTCAGATCACAGGTGCGCACCACCATACCTAGCTAATTTTGTATTTTAGTGGAGACGGGGTTTCACCATGTTGGTCAGGCTGGTCTCAAACTTCTGACCTCAAATGATCTACCTGCCTTGGCATCTCAAATTGTTGGGATTACAGGCATGAGCCACCGAACCCAACCTATAAAAATTTTAAAAAGCCAGGCATGGTGGTGCACACCTGTAGTCCCAAGCACTTGAGAGGCTAAGGTGAGAGGATTGCTTCAGCCCAGGAGTTGGAGGCTGCAGTGACCTGTGACGGTGTCACTGCACTACAGCCTGGGCAACAGAGCCAGACCCTGTCTCTAAAACATATTAATGAATTAATTAAGCGGATAACTTGGCTCACATATCTGAATCTTTGGTGGCAGGTTGGGCTCAGGCTGGCCAGTCAGAGGGGACCAGAGCCCCAGTCACTTCTCTGGCCTTCTCTCTGCTATGCATTCTCCCTGCCTTAGCTTCCTTTGCTGCTGTTCCACTTCCGTGTTTTACTTCTGAGTCCAGATTCCTTCAGCTCGCCCAGAGGAGGCTTTGAGTGCTGGATTATCAGCTGGGCTTTGCTTTGATTGGTCATCTTAGGTCACAAGTCCAGGACAGGGAACACTGTGAGCTGATTTAGACCACTCAGGGCCACTTGGGGTCATTCCCTGGGCATCTACAAAGCGGTGGAGTAGGACGGAAGCCAGGGCCGCAGCAACAGGGTCCCCTCAGTTACCCTACGCTTGTCCCTGTGGGAAGACTGCTGCTGATACAGACCCCTTGAAGTTTTTTATCTGCTTGAACTAAATCCACCACCTGAATTTGCTGGCTGCCAACATCTCTGAGCAAATCTGCAGGAGCAGCAAGATTGGGGGGCTCACAAAAGTTCAAGCACTTCCTGTATGCACATTGTGTGATCCGCTCCACACACTTGGACACATTTAATCCTCCCAGCCACCCCAGGGGGTCAAACTCAGTGGAAAAGAGAGTGGCAACTAAGGGTACCTCTGATGGGGAGGGGGTTGGGCAAAGCCACCTGAGATCCCCAGCCACATCCCGCAGGACAAACCAACGTCAGCAGGTGAAGACAGGGTGGGAAAAGTGCTCCAGGCAGAAGGAACAGCATGCGTGAAAGCCTCTAAACCTGATGGGGTGGGAATCTGGCCTGGGACCTCCTGAGATCCAGGAAGACCCTGCACAAATACCAAGGAGAGGGGTCTGAAAGAGGCGAGAGGAGGGAAGGTTTTGTTTGTTTTTGAGAGTCTCACTCTGCTCAGACTGGAATGCAGTGGCCCCATCTTGGCTCACTGCAGCCTCCGTCCTCCAGGTTCAAGCAATTCTCGTACGTCAGCCTCACAAGTAGCTGGCATTACACAGTAGCTCACCATCATGCCCGGCTAAATTTCTTTTTTTTTTTTTTTTTTTGAGATGGAGTTTTGCTGCTATTGCCCAGGCTGGAGAGCAGGGGCGAGATCTCAGCTCTGCAACCTCCGCCTCCCAGGTTCAAGTGATTCTCCTGCCTCAGCCTTCTACGTAGTTGGGACTACAGGCGCACACCATCACGCCCAGGTAATTTTTGTAATTTTAGTAGAAACATGGTTTCAACATGTTGGCCAGGATGGTCTCGATCTCCTGACCTCGTGATATGGCCACCTCAGCCTCCCAAAGTGCAGGGATTACAGACGTAAGCCACTGTGCCCAGTCTAATTTTTTTTTTTTTTTTTTTTTTTAGTAGAGACAGGGTTTCACCATTTGGCCAGGATGGTCTTGAACTCCTGACCTCGGGATCTGCCTGCCTTGGCTTCCCAAAGTGCTGGGATTACAGGCGTGAGCCACTGAGGCCTAATTTTTGTATTTTTTAGTAGAGATGGGGTTTCACCATATTGGCCAGGCTGGTCTGGAACTCCTAACCTCATGATCCACCCACCATGACCTCCCAAAGTGCTGCGATTACAGGGGTGAGCCACTGTGCCCTGCCAAGGGAAGGTTTTCATCCGAGTCTCTTCCATCTGCCTGGCTGCCTGGCCACATCTCCACTGAAGAGGCAGAGTCAGGATGGGAAGACTCCAGGGACCACCTGGCCCAAGACCGGCAATCAGGTGGCTGCAAGGCTAACTGGGTAACAAAGAAGTGAAGTCGACTGCGGTGGAACACAAGGGAAAAGGCCGGGCGCAGTGGCTCAAGCCTGTAATCACAGCACTTTGGGAAGCTGAGGTGGTGGATCACGAGGTCAGGAGTTCGAGACTGGCCTGGCCAACATGGTGAAACCCCGGTCTCTACTAAAAAAACAAAAAAAGGCCGGGCGTGGTGGCGGATGCCTATAATCCCAGCTACATAGGAGGCTGAGGCAGGAGAATCGCTTGAACCCAGGAGGCGGAGGTTGCGGCGAGCCGACATCGTGCCACTGCACTCCAGCCTGGTGACAGCGAGAATCCGTCTCAAAAAAAGAAAAGAAACAGAAGGGAACGAAGTCAGCTGGCTGGCCAGCGTCAGCAGGCGCAGCCAGTGTCACCCATGGCCGGGGCAGCACCCGAGTTTTGTGGCGAGGACTCGAAGGGACGAGGAGGCGGGGCCCAGCTGCTTTGGCCACGCCACGCCCCGCCCGCCCAGGGACTGCAGTTGGCGCCCCGCGGGCGTCAGCGCGAAGGGGGCTCCTTGCAGTCTGGGGACCGGACTGCAGGGCTCGCTAGCTGCTTGGTCACCTGCGTGCAGAGCCCGCAGTCCCCGCCGTCCGGGCTCAGAGGACAAGACTCCCATATCCCGCGCCCAGCAGCCCCCGGGGACCGTGCGCCCGGCACGGGCTCGGAGATCCCGCCCAGCGGCGGCTCAGGCGGCGCGCCTCGCTCCCAGCCTCAGTTTCCCCATTGATAAAGCGTTGACGGGCAGTTGTTGACGGCTTCTGCGGACAGAACCTTGAGCTCCGACGTCCGCACGGGTCCCGGCAGCCCCCACGCCCCGAAGGGAGGGCGGGACCTGGATCTCGCGACCGCTGCCCCTGGTTCCCGCCCCCAGGCCCTACGGGGCTGAGGTCGGGAGGCCCCGCCCCCCGCCCACGAGGAAGTGGCTGCGGCTGCAGCGCGGGGCTCAGAGCCGGTTCGGCGCGTCGACTGCCCAGAGTCCGCGGCCGTGGCGCGGAAGGTGAGGGCCGCGGGGGCGCATGGAGGAGGGGGCCGGGGCAGCAGTCCGGAGGTGGGGGGACGCGGGGATGTGGGGCGCCGCCTGGGAGTGAGGGGGACGGGAGGGGCGAGAGGGGGTGCAAGGAGGGGGGCGGGGGGCGCCTGGAAGTGAGCGGGAAGTACGGATGTGGGGCACCGCCCAGTAGGGGTGCGGGGGTGAGTGGGGGCGCACGGAGAGAAGGCGGCGCGGGGATGGGGGCCTCGCGGGGAGGAAAAAGCCCTGGGAGCAGGGGCGCGCAGGGGTGACCCCAGGGCCGGGCGGGGATAACGCGGGCTCCCCGCACACCGGGCGCCCTCGGGGCGTCCCCAGCCAGAGCGTCGGTTCCATGCCTTCCGCTCCCGCCTCCCGGCCCGCATCCCCGTCCTTGCCCCGAGGTCGGTCGGTGTCGCCCCGTTACTTCGGGACGGCGGGGCCCCACGCCCAGTCACTTCCCCTGCATCCCCGGAGCCTTCCGGGTTGCAGCCGCCGGGAAATGAGCTGGCGCCCCCGGGTGCCCCGCCCCTGCCCTCCTGGCCGCTGCTGTTGCCTACACCCACCTCCCCGGGCCAGGTCTGAGGAGTCCCATACGGGGCGGGCCTAACCGGTGAGATTCCAGAACGCACCCCTCAGAGATCCCAGAACGCACCCCTCAGAGCTGCTGGGCTTCTCGGCCGACGCGGATCCGAGCGGCCCCTCCCTTTCCGGAGGCACAGGGAGAGCAGCCAGGCCGCCCTGGGCTGGGCGGGGCCGGGCTGCACCCGCGGGCAATGAAGGGATCAGGAGCTCAAGCCCTGGGGAATCAGACCTCCCCCTTCCTCCTCTGCCAGTGCAGCCCGGGGGCTGCCACCACCCATCCTGGCTGGGCGCGGTCGCTTACACCGGGAATGTCATCATTTTGGGGAGGCCCAGGCGGGAGGATCACTTGAGGCCAGGAGTTGGAGAACAGCCTGGACAGCATTGCGAGACCCTTCTCTATTAAAATAAATAAATAAAATGTAGCTGGGCGCGGTGGCTCACGCCAGTAATCCCAGCACTTTGGGAGGTGAAGGCGGACAGATCACTTGAGGTCAGGAGTTTGAGACCGGCCTGGCCAACATGGTGAAAACCCCTCTCTACTAAAAATACCAAAGTTAGCTAGGTATGTGGCACATGCCTGTGATCCCATCTACTTGGGAGGCTGAGGTACAAGAATCCCTTGAAGCCGAGAGGTGGAGGTTGCCTTGAGCTGAGATTGCACCACTGCACTCCAGCCTGGGCAACAGAGCGAGACTCTGTCTCTAAATAAATTAAAAAATCTTACGAACCTTAGGTAAGAGTGCCAGCTTCTCCCTTCACTGGCCAGTAATGTTGGCAAGCCACGCAACCCCTGCCAGCCTCAAGTTTCCTAACCTGGAAGATGGGAACCTTAAGGATTGTGAGTCTGAAAGGCAATACTGCCAGACACTTGGCAGTGTGTCAGGCGCTGACAGTGTGAACGTGTGCTTGCTGCTATTTTAAGTCCTGCTCACCATGATCATAGTGTCCTCCCAGGTGAACCCAACTTCCTGGCCTCCAAGATTTGGGGCCAGAGTCCCAAGCAGTGTCATTTAGTAGGAGCCGGGTGACTTTGAGCAAATCATTGCTTTTTTCTGAGCCTGAGTTTCCTCCTGTACAAACTGAAGGTAAAAAGCAAGCAAACAAAAAATGTCTTGGGCTTGCTTCAGAGGGTAAAAGAGAATCGCGAAAATTCTGCGTAAAATCAAGGCACTGACAAATGCCAGCAAAGTTAATTTCTTACATATGTCTGTACATAATCCATTGAGAGGTCTTTTTCTTTTTTTCTGGAGTCAGGGTCTCACTGTGTTGCCCAGGCTGCAGTGCCATGGCTCAATGATAGCTCACTGCAGCCTTAAACTCCTGGGCTCAAGGGATCCTCCTGAGCAGCTGGGATTACAGGCATGTGCGTCCTTGCCAAGCTCATTTTTAAATGTTTAGTAGAGATGGGGTTTTGCTGTGTTGTCCAGGCTGGCCTCAAACTCCTAGCCTGAAGCAATCTTCCTTCCTCGGCCTCCCGAATTGCTGGGGTTACAGGCATGAGCCTTCACATCTGATTTGATAAGTCGTTTTTTTTTTTGTTTTTTTGTTTTTTGTTTTTTGTTTTTTTTTAGATGGTAGAGTTTCACTCTTGTTGCCCAGTCTGGAGTGCAGTGGTGTGATCTCAGCTCACTGCAACCACTGCCTCTGGAGTTCAAGTGATTCTCCTGCCTCAGTCTCCCAAGTAGCTGGGATTACAGGCACCCACCACCGTGCCCAGCTAATTTTTGTATTTTTAGTAGAGAGGGGGTTTTGCCATATTGATCAGGCTGGTCTTGAACTCCTGACCTCAGGTGATCCACCAGCATCAGCCTCCCAAAGTGCTGGGATTACAGGCATGAGCCACTGCACCCAGTGGTGGATAGGTCTTTTCTGGTATTAATAATTATATAACATCCCAACTTGTTAATGTTGCAATTTACTCTTTCCATATTGTCACCTGGGTTTTTCCACAGTGTCACCATTATACAGAAGGCTATTATGAACATGTTTGCTTTATTTTTTGAGATGGGGTTTCTCTCTGTCAGTCACCCAGGCTGGGAGTACAGTGATGAGATCTCGGCTCACTGCAATCCCCGCCTTCCTAGCTCAAGCAATCCTCCAGCCTCAAGCCCCTCAGATAGCCAAAACTACAGGCGTGCAGAACCACGCCCCGCTAATTTTTTTTTTCTTTTCGGTAGTTTTTGTAGACGTAGGGTTTTGCCATGTTTCCCAGGCTGGTTTCAGAACTCCTGGACTCAAGTGATCCACCTACCTCGGCCTCCCAAAATGCTGGGATTACAGACGTGAGCCCTGGCACCTAGCCCATGTTTGCTTTTAAAAAAGAAAAATGGGCCCGGCTCAGTAGCTTATGCCTGTAATCCCAGCATTTTGAGAGGCCAGGGCGGGTGGATCACGAGGTCAGGAGTTCAAGACCAGCCTGGCCAATATGGTGAAACCCCGTCTCTAGTAAAAAATACAAAAGTTGGCCGGGCGCGGTGGCTCACGCCTATAATCCCAGCACTTTGGGAGGCCGAGGCGGGTGGATCACGAGGTCAAGAGATCGAGACCATCCTGGTCAACATGGTGAAACCCCGTCTCTACTAAAACTACAAAAAAATTAGCTGGGCATGGTGGCGCGTGCCTGTAATCCCAGCTACTCAGGAGGCTGAGGCAGGAGAATTGCCTGAACCCAGGAGGCGGAGGTTGCGGTGAGCCGAGATCGCGCCATTGCACTCCAGCCTGGGTAACAAGAGCGAAACTCCGCCTCAAAAAAAAAAAAAAAAATACAAAAGTTAACCATGCGTGGTGGTGTGCGCCTGTAGTTCCAGCTACTTGGGAGGCTGAGGCAGGAGAATGGCTTGAACCTGGGAGGTGGAGGTTGCAGTGAGCCAAGACTGCGCCACGACACTGCAGCCTGGGCAACAAAATGAGACTCTGTCTCAAAAAAAAAAAAAAGTGTTGCTCTTTTCTTAATACCAAAATGGATGTATGTGACCAAAGAATGCTTATTTTCAAGTTCCTGTTAATTCTGTTCTATTGATATTTATTTGTTCCCACCCACTTGTTGAATTGAGTGCCCTTCAGAAGAATTAATCCAATTGGCAACAAATAATTTCTCCACAGCTCTGCCAGCATTGAATTTTATGTGTTTTTGGTTTTTGTTTTCTTTGGATGACTCTAACTAGTGCTTTAATGGTGTCTTAGGATTGTTTGCATGTGTGTTTCTGACTTGATTTGTGTGGTTGGTAAGACTTCAGGAGCAGAGTTGGGGAGGGACGGATAGGGTAGCAAGGGCTCCCACACAGCATAGGAAGTTGAGTAACCACTTAGCACCATGCAAATTAGCCTGCTGGCTGCTCAATCCAAGAACTGCCTGAGCTGGGTGGGGACTTCCTGAAGCTGAGATCTTTGCTCTAGGCCGCTCCTGCTTGGTTTAGCTTCAGATACAGCCAAACCTCTGGATTCAGAGAAAACTACTGTAGTCAGGCAAGAAAGGTCCCACAGCCTGTGCCTGGTCCAGCCCCAGCCTGTTCTGGATAAAGATGGGGAGAAAGCATTGGCCGAGGGCACCCGGCCAGTATGAAGAGAGCTAGAATGTAAACCCAGCACAGTAAGGAAGAGACCATCAAGACCCAGGACCCAGAGGAGCCCCCCGCCCATTCGCCCAATGCTGGGCAGCCTGAGGCTTTATTTGCCCGGCTTGTTTGGGAGGTCAGCTGTATCTTCACAACTCTGTTTTTTTTTTGTTTGGTTTTTTTTTTTTTTGAGTCAGAGTTTTGCTCTTATTGCCCAGGCTGGAGCGCAATGTTGTGACCTCCGCTCACTGCAGCCTCTGCCTCCTGGGTTCAAGCAGTTCTCCAGTCTCAGCCTCCCGAGTAGCTGGGATTACAGGCACCTGCCACTGCGCCTGGTTAATTTTTGTATTTTTTGAAGCACATGCGTTTCACCATGTTGGCCAGGCTGGTCTTGAACTCCTGACCTCGGGTAATCCACCCTCCTTGGCCTCCCAAAGTTCTGGGATTACAGACGTGTGCTGCTGCGCCCGGCCTAGACCACCTCTCAAGACAGATATTTTTAAAAAGGATGTGATTCATTCAACCACATTCAAGAAATACTTACATAGTGCCTACCATGTGCCTTTCCTGGATGGAAACCCACACCTCTCCTTGGGGACCCAAGCCCCTTTCCAGCCCCCTGCAGGGAATTCTGAAGAAGACTTACTGCTTTTAGGGAGTTCAACCTCATACTGCTCTCCCCCTCTCCCACCCTGCCTTCTTGTCAGGGAAGTGCTCCTGCTCCAGGCTGGTAGGAGGCTTGGAGCCAGCCTAGGGAGTCTCTTAGGGGATTAACCCCCACTCCCCGAGCCTCACTCTGATTCTGGGGTGTGGGAGGGTACAGTGGAATTGGTTTCTGGTCCCAAAGCCATCACAGGGTCCCCTCCTCTTTTTTTTTTTTTTTTTTTTTTTTTTTTGTTTTTGGAGACTGAGTCTTGCTCTGTTGCCAGGCTGGAGTGTAGTGGTGCGATCTTGGCTTACTGCAACTTCCACCTCCCCAGTTCAAGCAATTCTCCTGCCTCAGCCTCCCAAGTAGCTGGGATTACAGGCACCCGCCACCACCCCTGGCTAACTTTTTGTATTTTAGTAGAGACGGGGGTTTCACCATGTTGCCCAGGATGGTCTTGAACTCCTGACCTTGTGATCTGCCCGCCTCGGCCTCCCAAGGTGCTGGGATTACAGGCATGAGCCACTATGCCCAACCTTTTTAAAAATTATTATTATTGGGCCGGGCCCGGTGGCTCAAGCCTGTAATCCCAGCACTTTGGGAGGCCGAGGCGGGTGGATCACGAGGTCAAGAGATCGAGACCATCCTGGTCAACATGGTGAAACCCCGTCTCTACTAAAAATACAAAAAATTAGCTGGGCATGGTGGCACGTGCCTGTAATCCCAGCTACTCAGGAGGCTGAGGCAGGAGAATTGCCTGAACCCAGGGGGCGGAGGTTGCGGTGAGCCGAGATCGTGCCATTGCACTCCAGCATGGGTAACATGAGTGAAACTCCGTCTCAAAAAAAAAAAAAAAAAAAAATTATTATTATTGTTGTTGTTGAGATGGAATCTCACTCCCTTACCCAGGCTGGAGCACAATGGCGCAATCTCGGCTGACTGCAACCTCCGCCACCCAGGCTCAAGCAATTCTCATGCCTCAGCCTTCCGAGTAGCTGGAATTACAGTCACGCACACCTGCTAATTTTGAAACTTTTTTTTAGTAGAGATGGGTTTTTACCATGTTGGCCAGTTTGATCTGAAACTCCCGACCTCAAGCAATCCGCCCGCCTTGGCCTCACAAAGTGCTGAGATTATAGGCGTGAGCCACTGCACCCGGCCATCCCTCTTCTCTTGTTCCTCAGCATCAAACAGGCCCACGGTGCTGGCTCACAGGGCCACAGTGGCAGTAGGTGGGTGTCCCGGATTCCTCCCCCAGGAGCCATCACTGAGACCTGATGCTGGTGACACTTGTGGGTCCTCATAGTTTTCTCCTGGGATGGCCATAGCAGGGTAATTGGCAGGCGGTGGGTGGGCACACCCTGGCCCATGCAGGTTTGGTTGGTGAGAGGTTTTCCTGGGAATGATTAAGTCAGAGTTTCCCTGACTAGGATCCCTGAGGCAGCACTGGCTGAGAGAAGCCAATCCCTTTTTGGTCTCCCACTTCCTTATTGGTGAGATGTAGGGGTTGGGGAGTTATCACAGAGGCACTTTGGGTCTCAGCTACTTTGCAGAAGTTACGGAAAAGGGGAAATGAACCTTCCTCTCTCTCACCCCCTTCACCCCTCTTCGTTTCCCCATTTAAGGGGTTGCTTGAGCGAACTGGGAAGTATTTCTGCTAATTCATGCTAAATGTGATTGGCTGATAAGTGTGGTCTGAACCTCCCTCCTCTGCCAGTCACTAGTATACCACTATGGCCATCTTTTCTAACCCCTTGAGTATGTTTGGGTCCTAGAAACAGTGGTCAGGGCTCTTCCTAGTCCTCTTGGTTGCCCTTGCCCACTGGCACATGTGGGAGCTGCTGTCTTCAGTAGAGCCAGCCACTCCGTCTTCACAGACAGGGCAGAGATGTGGTTGGGCACACAGCAAGTGTGTGACCGCTGATGCTGGGATGTCAGGGTCTGTGCATCAGCCCAGGGTTCTGAGTCTGGACGCCCCTACCCTCATCTCCAGAGGTTCCTTCCATCTGAGCCTCCTGGGGGTGAAAGGGAGGGAGAAGTTGGCCTCAACTGGAGTCCTGGGGCCAACCACAGGCTGGCTGGGGTTTGGAAGTGGGCTTCTGGCCTTAACCCTGCCCCTGCCCTACTGGTGACCTTGGACCATGGGGGTTGTGGGGGTGCCGATGAGCACTGTGAATCAGTCACAGGCCTTGAGCTTCTCTCTGCACAGGGTTGGCATTGGATGTGGGCAGTGATGCCCCAGCCCAGGAACAGGAAGCACTCAGGGAAACCCCCATCAGGCCTGCTGACATGGCTGAGGGCGCCGAGGTGGCTTCCTGGGCCCTCACCTTACAAAAAGAGGCCTTATAAGGAGAGAGAGAGACTGCAGAGGCAGCCCCGGGGGGTGCTGGGCGCTTGTTCCGGGTAAGGCTGCCCATGCATGCAAAGTGCTTGTAGGCACAGTGAGCTTGCAGTGTGCAAGGCTGAGCATGCAGGGGTGCAGTGCATGTGTGTGCAAGGCTGAGCATGCAGGGGTGCAGTGTACATGTATGTGTGCAAGGCTGAGCATGCATGTGTGCAGGGATGCAGTGTGCATGTGTGTGTGCAAGGCTAAGCAGGCAGGGGTGCAGTGTGTGCAAGGCTGAGCATGCATGTGTACAGGGGTGCAGTGTGTGTGAGGTTGAACACGCATGTGCATGTGGGCAGGATGGTCACGTGTGCAAGGCTAAACATGCACTTAAAGTGTGGGGGGTGCAGTGTGCCTGTGTGTGAGGTGATGTGCATGTGTGTGCATGGCTGAACATGCATTCAAAGTGTGCTTGTGTGAGGCTGAACACACATGTGTTTGTGTGTGTGGCCTGACCCTGGGCTGCATGTGTCCACCTTCTCAGCAAATGCTGACTGGGGACCCACTGGAGCCCTGTTCTAAATATGGGGAAACATGAGATGCATGCACACTTGTGTACATGTGTGTGTGTCCTGTGCTGCCCCGGGACTCTTCCAGGACATCGTGCTATAAATGAAAGCAAGCGGTTTGCATCTGGAGTGAGCAGGAGGTGGGTGGGGCCTTCCTGGCAGGGAGCGCAGGGGCTTTGTGGGGACCTCAGGCAGGGTGGTCACTAAGCCCTGAAGGGCTAAACTGCAGCCTCCAGGCAAAGGTCATTCTGCCCTTCCCTCGGTTCCTGGGCCTAAATGCAGTTCGGGGTGGGCCAGCCCCAGGGCAGGGCAGTGACGGGGCAGCCACCTGCCTCCTGGGCATTCAGGATTCCAGGTCCTGGTAGGCCCCCAGCCCAGGCCCTGGGACCCAACACAAAATGGCTAGTCTGGTGAGGAAGGCAGCCATGTTATCTAATGGCGTCACTGGTGATTCTGGGCAGGTGGCCTCAGCTGCCACATCTGTCATCTGGAGCTGACCTGGAGCATCGTATCCCTCCCCAAGTGCAGCCAGGCCTCCCTGAAGGTCCAGGGCTGGAAGGCAAGAATATTTACAAAGCACCTGGCCAGGTGTGGTGGCTCACGCCTGTAATCCCAGCACTTGAGGCTGGTGGATCATGAGGTCAGAAGTTAGAGACCAACCTGGCTAACATGGTGAAACCCCATCTTTACTAAAAAAAAAAATACAAAAATTATCGACGTATGGTGGTGGGGGCCTGTAATCTCAGCTACTTGGGAAGCTGAGGCAGGAGAATTGCTTGAACCCAGGAGGCAGAGGTTGCAGTGAGCCAGGATCCAACCACTGCACTCCAGCCTGTGCAACAGAGTGAGACTCTGTCTCAAAAAAAAAAAAAAGGAATAAATGTATGTGAAAAAACAACTTAAAAATAATAAAGCTGGGCGTGGTGGCTCACGCCTATAATCCCAGCACTTTGGGAGTTTGAGGCTGGCAGATCACGAGGTCAGGAGATCGAGACCATCCTGGCTAACATGGTGAAACTCTGTCTCTACTAAAAATATAACAAAATTAGCTGGGTGTGGTGGTGCATGCCTGTAGTCCCAGCTACTTGGGAGGCTGAGGCAGGAGAATTGCTTGAACCCACGAGGCGGAGATTGCATGAGCCGAGATCGCACCACTGCATTCCAGCCTGGGCGACAGTGTGAGACTGTCTCAAAATAATAATAATAATAATTAATAAATAATTTGATGGGGCTCGGTGGCTCATGCGTGTAATCCCAGCACTTTGGGAGGCCGAGGCAGGCAGATCACCTGAGGTCAGGAATTCGAGACCCGCCTGACCAACATGGAGAAACCCCATCTCTTCTAAAAATACAAAGTTAGCCAGGGGTGGTGGAGCATGCCTGTAATCCCAGCTACTCCGGAGGCTGAGGCAGGAGAATTGCTTGAACCTGGGAGGCAGAGGTTGTGGTGAGCTGAGATTTTGCCATTACACTGCAGCCTGGGCAATGAGAGCAAAGTTCCATCTCAAATAATTTTATTAAATAGGGCTGGGTACAGTGGCTCATGCCTGTAACTCTGGCACTTTGGGAGGCCTAGGCAGGAGGATTGCTTGAAGCCAGAAGTTCGAGACCATCATGGGCAGTGAAGTGAGACCTCTGTTGGTCACTGATGGCAATGAAAAATTCGTTCAGTGGATATTTCTTGAGCATCTACTATGTGCTAAGCATTTAAGCAGTGGAAATAGAAATGAAAACAAGATAGAACAAAAACATCCATCCACCAAGCTGGTTCTGTTCCAGCAGGGGAGGAAGACAATGGCCAGATAAATGAGTCCATGTCTGATGGTGACTGTCTGTTGAGCAAATTTAATCAGGAATAGGGAATCCGGAAGTGCTAGACCATGGGAGGTGCTGCAGTTTCCAATGGAGGGGGTCAGGGAAGGCCTTCCCAAAAGGTGACATTTGAGCACAGACTGGAGTGGCAGCACCCGGGCGAGAGCCATATGTGCCAGTATCTGGGGGAAAAGTGTCACGAGCTAAGGGAACAGCCAGCACAGAAGCTCAAGGCAGGAGTGTGCCCGTGTGCCCTGGGATCGGCCTGTGGTCGGCTGGGGAGGCCAGCTCCTCACAGGGTGCGTCAGGGCGGGTATATCACATCCATCACTGGCTAAGAGCAGCCACCTTATGAGCGCCTCCTCCCAGACGCCAGGTGTGGTGTGTCCTCTGATTCCAGCTCTCAGCATCTCTGCTGGGAGGCAGGATTCCTGTTCCCATTTTACAGATGAGGAAACTGAGGTTTAAAGAGGGCAGGTGACGTGTCCAGGGGCACGTGGCTGGACAAGCAGTGCTGCTGGGCTCCTCCTCTCGAAGATCCCTGTGATGCTGGGAAACTGAATCACAGAGACAGGGAGAGATGGGTTTGAGGAACTGGGCTGAGACCAGGATCTCACCCCGCTCAGACCTGGTGAGCTCCTTTGACACTCAGTGGCAGATGAAGGAGGCTGGGGACAGGCTGGCGGGAGCTGAGCTGGGGTTAGTGGGAGGACGAGTCACCACTCTCTACCAGGGTTCCCCTTTAGTGCTGGGGCTAGTCTGGGGGGCTGCAGTCAGTCTTCCTCCTTCCGGCCAAGTGCGGTGGCTCACACCCATAATCCCACATACTTAGCAGGTGAGGAGGGAAGATCTCTTGAGCCTAGGAGCTTGAAACCAGCCTGGACATTGTGAGACCCTACCCCTACAAAAACAATTAAAAATTAGTTGGGTACAGTGGCACACATCTGTAATCCCAGCTACTCAGGAAGCTGAGGTGAGAGGATCGCTTGAGCCCAGGAGTTCACGGCTACAGTGAGCCATGATCACACCACTGCATTCCAGCCTGAGTGACAGAGAAAGCCTCTGTCTCAAGACAAAAAAAAAAAAAAAAAAAAAACTCCCTCCTTCAGCTCCCCCAAGGCTGGGTCACCCTGGGAGCTCCCCAAGATCTGTTACCCAGGCCTGGCCTAACCCTGTGCCTCCTCCTAGCCCTGCGTGCAGCCAGTGGGTGTCTGCATGGAGAATGGGAGCTGTCTGTTAAATGTCTGCCTCTGCCTTATCCATGAGTCCCTGCAGACCGGCCACCTCCCCTCTGCCCGTCTGAGCAGTATTGGGGAACACCAGGGCTCTGGGCACAGCAGGGCCAACCTGCCATGTGCTGGACACCATTCTAGGTGGTGTATGGGATTACTTCATTTCTTTTTTTTTTTTCCCGCTGAGACGGAGTCTCGCTCTGTCACCCAGGCTGGAGTGCAGTGGTGCAATTTTGGCTCACTACAGCCTCTACCTTCTGGGTTGAAGTGATTCTCCTGCTTCAGCCTCCCAAGTAGCTGGGATTACAGGCAGACGCCACCATACCTGGCTAATTTTTATTTTTATTTTATTTTTAGTGGAGACGAAGTTTCACCATGTTGGCCAGGCTAGTCTTGAACTGCTGGCCTCAGGTGATCCGCCTGCCATGGCCTCCTAAAGTGCTGGAATTACAGGCGTGAGCCACCACACCTGGCCTGGATGACTTCATTTTATCTTCATACCATCCTTAATGGGGCAGGGGAAGTGTGTGTGTGTAGAGGGGGGGGTCCATCCTATGAGGAAACTGAGGCACAGATGACAAGCGTCTGGCTCAGGTCTTAGCATCCCACCCCACCCCAGGGAGCGTCTCCCCTGTAGCACTGTCACCCCCACCCTGTCTCTGGAGCCTCAGAGACATCCTGTGAAAGCTGCCATTTTATTTTATTTTATTTTATTTTTATTTATTTATTTATTTATTTTTTTGAGACGGAGTTTCTCTCTTGTTACCCAGGCTGGAGTGCAATGGCACGATCTTGGCTCACCGCAACCTCCGCCTCCTGGCTTCAGGCAATTCTCCTGCCTCAGCCGGGACTACAGGCACGCGCCACCATGCCCAGCTAATTTTTTGTATTTTTAGTAGAGACGGGGTTTCACCACGTTGACCAGGATGGTCTCGATCTCTTGACCTCGTGATCCACCCGCCTCAGCCTCCCAAAGTGCTGGGATTACAGGCGTGAGCCACCGCGCCCGGCTGAAAGCTGCCATTTTATAAGGAGGGAAACTGAGGAGCCAGGGCTGGGCCCTGCTGCTCCTCTCTGCAAACTGCTGCCCCTCTAGACTGAGGGGCCTTCCTGGTAAGGTGCAAGGCCCATGAGGGTCATCTGGGGCCTGGTATCTGGGTGAGGTTCGGTGTAAGGTCAGGGCTGACATGGATACTCTCTTCCTCTCTTGGGCACAGGAGCCAAGCCACCATGGCCTACCACAGCTTCCTGGTTGAGCCCATCAGCTGCCACGCCTGGAACAAGGACCGTACCCGTGAGTGCCTACAGGGGGCCGGCGGGTGGCTGCTTCCACCTCCTGGGACGGGGACCAGCCAGGAGCACACATGGGGCTGGATGCTGGAACAGCCAGGCCCCCACACCACATGCAGCTGTCCCCAGGCCTCACCCCTGGGTATCCCAGCTGAGCAGGGGCCTGCTGGGTGTGTGAGGAGGGAATGGGCCAGGTGCAGTGGCTCACACCTGTAATCATAGCACTTTGGGAGGCCAAGGTGAGTGGATCACTTGACATCAGCTTGAAACCAGCCTGGCAATATGTCAAAGCCTGGTCTCTACTAAAAATACAAAAATTAGCCGGGTGTGGTGGCAGGCGCCTGTAATCTCAGTTACTTGGGAGGCTGAGGCAGGAGAATCACTTGAATCCGGGAGGCAGAGGTCTCAGTGAGCTGAGATCACGCCACTGCACTCCAACCTGGGCAACACAGTGAGACTCTGTCTCAAAAAAAAAAAAAAAAAAAAAAAAAAGACCGGGCATGGTGGCTCATGCCTGTAATCCCAATATTTTGGGAGGCCAAGATGGGCAGATCACCTGAGGTCAGGAGTTCAAGATCAGCCTGACCAACACAGAGAAACTCCATCTCTACTAAAAATACAAAATTAGCCAGGCATGGTGGCGCATGCCTGTAATCCCAGCTACTTGGGAGGCTGAGGCAGGAGAATCACTTGAACCAGGGAGGCGGAGGTTGCGGTGAGTTGAGATCGCGCCATTGCACTCCAGCCTGTTCAACCAGAGCAAAACTCCGTCTCAAAAAAAGAAAAAAAAAAGAAAAGAAAAAGTGGTCAGGAAAAGCCTTTCTGAGGAGATGACATTTGCACAGAGACCCAGAGGAGGAGAGGGAGGTAGGGAACCGTGCCCTAGCTGGGGAGGGGCTAGCATTTGCAGAGTCCCTGAAGTGTCAGCAGGAGCAGTGAGGGGACCCTGGCTGGACCCTGGAGCAGCGGCTGGCCAGAGCGATAGGGTGGGGAGAGGTCCTAGGGGTCATTGCTGGAGCTAAGAGACAGCCAGTCCCAGGAATAGGGAGGGTGGCCTGGCAAGGCCTGAGGGACTTCAGGGCACCCCTCCAAGGCAGAGGAGGAGAGCCCAAGTCATGAAGGGTGAGGCGTTGTTGCCCGGGTGGACTGCTGCTGGCAGAGGGCAGTCGTGGAGAGGGTACTCCTTAATTTCCCTCCATCTCCCCTGCAGAGATCGCCATCTGCCCCAACAACCATGAGGTGCACATCTACGAGAAGAGTGGCGCCAAATGGACCAAGGTGCACGAGCTCAAGGAGCACAATGGGCAGGTGACAGGTATGTCAAGGTGGCTGGGACCCTCCCAAAAGGAGGAGGTAGGGTGGGGGGTGCAAGGTAGGGTGTGGCCACTCATTGAGGGATATTTACCCACTGACTAGAAAATCCTGATTCAAAGTGGCTTCAGTTTTAAGGGGACTATGTTGGCTCATGTTACCAAGAAACTCAGAGGGTCGCCGGCTTCAGGAGAGGCTTGATCCAGCAGCTTCATGTGACTAAGAACCAGTCTTTTCTGCCTCCTGGTTTTGTCCTCCAGCATGCTTTCTGATTTGAGGGCTGTAACACCGCCTCATAACCTCTAGGAGTGCCCCCTGGTGTCACTCTAAATAAGCACTAGATTTCAGTAAAAAGTACTTTTGGGGCCGGGTGTGGTGACTCATGCCTGTAATCTCAGCACTTTGGGAGGCTGAGGTGGGTGGATCATTTGAGGCCAGGAGTTCAAGACCAGCCTGGCCAACCTGGAAAAACCCCATCTTTACTGAAAAATGCAAAAATTAGCCTGGCGTGGGGGCACACACCTTTAGTCCAAGATACTTAGGAAGCTAAGGCAGAAGTATTGTTTGAACCCAGGAGGTGGAGGTTGAAGTGAGCCAAGATTGCACCACTGCACTCCAGCCTGGGCGACAGAGTGAGACTGTGTTTCAAAAAGGAGGCTGAGGCATAAGGATCACTTGAACCTGGGAGGCAGAGGTTGCAGTGAGCCAAGATCATGCCACTGCACTCTAGGCTGGGTGACAGCAAGACTCCATTTAAAAAAATAATAAAAGTGCCTGCTGGGCAGATACAGCTTTCATCTGGATTGTGGCCTTTCAGCTTCTTCTACATGGCCACCGTAGAGCCACCTCTGCCTGAGTGCCTTCAGCCTCATGTGTCCCCTCCATCCCCCACAGGCATCGACTGGGCTCCTGAGAGTAACCGAATTGTGACCTGTGGCACAGACCGCAACGCCTACGTGTGGACACTGAAGGGCCGCACGTGGAAGCCCACGCTGGTCATCCTGCGGATCAACCGGGCCGCCCGCTGCGTGCGCTGGGCCCCCAATGAGAACAAGTTCGCTGTGGGCAGCGGCTCCCGTGTCATCTCCATCTGTTATTTCGAGCAGGAGAATGACTGGTGGGTGCCTGGACGGGGCCAGAGTGGACTGGAAGGGACGAGGGGGAGGACTAAAGTGTCCCCAGGAAGCATCAAATTAGATGTCAGGATCCCTGTTCCTATGACCCTGGGGGAGTCCAACCTCTCCTCTCGGCCTCATTAATGAGGAAAGTGCCTCTCTGTAGTGCCCGGATGTTTTCACTGCCAAGTGCTTGGGATAATGACATTGACCACCGGAAACACCTCTGGGGGTACCTCGCTAAGCCCTGCACACATAGCAGCCCTGACCTCCCTGCAGCTCCATGGACTGGGCATCTCTCACTGTCCTCACTTTACAGATTAGCAAAGTAAGGCCCTGCTGCAAAGTCACTTTCTCAAGGCACCACTCACAAGCTCGCAGCCACATCTTGGTGTGTTTTTTTTTTTTTTTTTTTTTTGAGAGCCTCTCGCTTGAGCCAGGCTCTAATGCAGTGACGCAATCTCAGCTCACTGCAACCTCCATCTACTGGGATCAAGTGATTCTCCTGCCTCAGCCTCCTGAGTAGCTGGGATTATAGGCGCCTACCACCACGCCTAGCTAATTTTTGTATTTTTAGCAAACACGGGGTTTCACCATGTTGGCTAGGCTGGTCTAGAACTCCTGTCCTTAGGCGATCTGCCACCTCAACCTCAGAGTGCTGGGATTACAGGCGTGAGCCACTGCACCCAGCCATTCTTTTCTATTTTTTTGAGATGGGGTCTCATTTTGTCACCCACGCTGGAGTACAGTACAATCACAGCTCACTGCAGCCTCAAACTATTAGGCTCAAGTGATCCTCCCGCCTCAGCCTTCTGAGCAGCTGGGACTACAGGCACGTACCATCACGCCCGGCTAATTTTTGTATTTTTAGTAGAGACGGGGTTTCACCATGTTGGCCAGGATGGGTCTCAATCTCTTGACCTTGCGATCCGCTTGCCTTGGCCTCCCAAAGTGCTGAGATTACAGGCATGAGCCACCGCGCGCGGATATATATATATGTTGTTTTTTTGTTTTCGTTTTTGAGGTGTTTCACTCACTGGCCAGGCTGGAGTGCAGTGGTTTGATCTCAGCTCACTGCAACCTCTGCCTCCCGGGTTCAGGCAATTATCCTGCCTTCAGGATTACAGGCATGTGCCACCATGCCTAGCTAATTTTGTATTTTTTTTTTTTTTTTTTGAGACGGAGTTTTGCTCTTGTTATCCAGCCTGGAGTGCAATGGCGTGATCTCTGCTCACCGCAACCTCCGCCTCCTGGGTTCAGGCAATTCTCCTGCCTCAGCCTCCTGAGTAGCTGGGATTACAGGCACGCGCCACCATGCCCAGCTAATTTTTTGTATTTTTAGTAGAGACGGGGTTTCACCATGTTGACCAGGATGGTCTCGATCTCTTGACCTCGTGATCCACCCGCCTCGGCCTCCCAAAGTGGTGGGATTACAGGCGTGAGCCACTGCGCCCGGCCTAATTTTGTATTTTTTAGTAGAGACAGGATTTCTCCATGTTGGTCAGGCTGGTCTTGAACTCCCGACCTCAGGTGATCTGCTTTCTTCTGCCTCCCCAAGTGCTGGGATTATAGGCATGAGCCACTGTGCCGGCCATGTATATATTTTTGAGACAAGGTCTTGCTCTGTCGCCCAGGCTGGAGTGCAGTGTTGTGATCATAGCTCACTGCAGTCTCAGCCTTCTGAGTTCAAGTGATCCTCCCACTTCAGCCTCCTGAGTTGCTGAGATTACAGGCCCAGCTCATTTTTACATTTATTTTATAGAGACAGGGTCTTGTCATGTTGTCCGGACTGCTCTTGAACTCCTGGCCTCAAGCAGTCCTTCCACCTCAGCCTCCCAAAGTGCTGAATCTACAAGCCTGAGCCATGGTGGCCGGTCCACGTCTTAGTTATTTATTTTTTGAGACAGAGTCTCTCTCTGTCACCAGGCTGGAGTGCAATGGTGCCATCTCGGCTCACTGCAACCTGCGCCTCCTGGGTTCAAGTGATTCCCCTGCCTCAACCTCCCAAGTAGCTGGGACTACAGGTGTTCGCCACCATGCCCAGCTAATTTTTGTATTTTTGGTAGAGTTGGGGTTTCACCATGTTGGGCAGAATGGTCTGGATCTCCTGACCTTGTGATCTGCCTGCCTTGGCCTCCCATAGTGCTGGGATTACAGGTATGAGTCACCGTGCCCGCCATGTTTTAGTCCTTAATCTTTTCCCCTGCATGGCTGAGGGCAGAGGCCAGGCAGGAGCATCTGAGAGACCCAATCCCACCATGGCCAGTTAGCAGCTGTGTGACCTCTGGTGGTGGCATTACTTTGCTGAGCCTGCCCAGAGGGTGACTGTGTGGCTTACAGGATATAGGGCACAGAGTTCCCACTCCAGAAGCAACCCAGCACATCCCTGCTACCCCACGGCCCTGGCAGCCTCGTGGGCTGGGAATAGCCAGTCGCCTCCCTCCTGGGTCTTCGGTGGGCTGCAGGGAGCGGTGGGTGCATGGAGTCCCTGGTGCTGAGGTCCGTTGAGTCCCACCTGCCTGTCCCTGTCTGCCTGACTGCCATGCCCAGGTGGGTTTGCAAGCACATCAAGAAGCCCATCCGCTCCACCGTCCTCAGCCTGGACTGGCACCCCAACAATGTGCTGCTGGCTGCCGGCTCCTGCGACTTCAAGTGCCGGTGAGACCGGGCACCATGGGGGAGGGTGGGGCTGATGTCAGCTGACTGCCAAAATCACAGCAGGGATTGGGGGGGTTGGGAGACCCCCACCTGAAACTTCTACACCTCACCTTCTAGACCTCCTCCAGAGCTGCTACCAGTGGATGACCTGGGCATCAGTTGAAGGTTTTAGTCCCTGGGGAACCCTTCATGTCTCAGCAGGACGTGCCCCCGCCCACCTGTTTTATTTTTTTGAGATAGGGACTTGCTCCATTGCCCAGACTGGAATGCAGTGGTGCAGTCATAGCTTATTGCAGCCTCCAAATCCTGGGCTCAAGTGATCCTCTTGCCTCTCATCCTCCCAAGCAAGACTACCATGCTCAGCTAGATGGGCTTTTTTTTTTTTTTTTTTTTTGGAGACAGAGTCTCACTCATTAGCCCAGGCTGGAGTGTGGTGGTGCCATCTCTACTCACTGCAGCCTTTGGTCTCCTGAGTTCAGCGGTTCTCCTGCCTCAGCCTCCTGAATAGCTGGGACTACAGGCGCATACTACCATGCCTGGCTGATTTTTGTATTTTTAGTACAGATGGGGTTTCACCATGTTGGCCAGGCTGGTCTCGAACTCCTGACCTCGGGTGATCCGCCCACCTCGGCCTCACAAAGTGCTGGGATTATAGGCTTGAGCCACCAGCCCTGGCTGACAGGATCTTGCTATGTTGGCCAGGGTGGTCTTGAACTGCCACCACTTAATGCCAGAAAAGTTCTTCCCAGGGCCTTCTTTCCTGACTCATGAGAACTCCCTACCCCTATAGTTTCCTGGCTTCAGTCTGAAGGAAAATGAATTGGTGTGCTTATTCATACCAAGGTATAAATGACTGAAGCTGAAACAAACCCTGCTTCATTGTTTTAAGGCCTGAAACAGAGTCTCCAGCCGCCATTCACTGTTTTTATTTTTTTTGAGACAAGGTCTTGCTCTGTCACCCAGGCTGGAGTACAGTGGGGCAATCACAGTTCACTGCAGCCTTGACCTCCTAGTCTCAAGCAATCCTCCCATCTCAACTTTCAAAGTAGCTGGGACTATAGGTACAACCACTATGCCTGGGTAGGTGTTTTTATTCTTAGTAGCAATGGGGTCTCACTATGTTACCCAGGTTGGTCTTGAACTCTTGGCCTTAAGAAATCCTCCCACCTGGCCGGGCGTGGTGGCTCACGCCTGTAATCCCAGCACTTTGGGAGGCCGAGGCGGGTGGATCACGAGGTCAAGAGATCGAGACCATCCTGGTCAACATAGTGAAACCCCGTCTCTACTAAAAATATAAAAAATCAGCTGGGCATGGTGGCGCATGCCTGTAATCCCAGCTACTCAGGAGGCTGAGGCAGGAGAATTGCCTGAATCCAGGAGGCGGAGGTTGCAGTGAGCCGAGATCGCGCCATTGCACTCCAGCCTGGGCAACAAGAGCGAAACTCCGTCTCAAAAAAAAAAAAAAAAAAAAAAGAAATCCTCCCACCTTAGCCTCCTAACAGCGTTGGGATTACAGGCATGAGCCACTGCACCCAGCCACCTGTTAACCCTTTAAAAATGTTTTTTTTTTTGTTTTTTTTTTTTAATTTTGAGTCAGTCTCTGTGGCTCAAACTGGAATGCAGTAGTACAATCACAGCTCACTACAGCCTTGACCTTCTGGGTTCAAGCAGTCCTTCCCCCTCAGCCTCCTGAGTAGCTGAGACTACAGGTGTGCACCACTTTACCCTTTTTTGCCTCTCCTGATAGGATCTTTTCAGCCTACATCAAGGAGGTGGAGGAGAGGCCTGCACCCACCCCATGGGGCTCTAAGATGCCCTTTGGGGAGCTGATGTTTGAGTCCACCAGTAGCTGCGGCTGGGTACATGGCGTCTGCTTCTCAGCTAGTGGGAGCCGCGTGGCCTGGGTGAGCCATGACAGCACCGTGTGTCTGGCTGATGCTGAGAAGAAGATGGCGTGAGTAGAGGCCATCCTTGGGGAGGAGGTGAGTGCAGAGGAGTGGGACACCGTGGCTGACAGCTCTCTCCCCTCAGTGTTGCGACCCTGGCCTCTGAAACACTGCCGCTGCTGGCGCTGACCTTCATCACAGACAACAGCCTGGTGGCAGCGGTAAGGAATGGGGAGGGGAGGGAAGGGAAGGGGGTGTGGTGTGGTCAGAACAGGCTTCCCAAAGAGCCCAGCGACTCTCACTCATCCCCTCCCTCCTTTCTCCTGTCTCCCTCCTTTTTTTTCTTCCTTGCATTCTCTCATGTACCAGAATTGGGCAGAACAGGTTGGGTTATGCTGCAGTAACTGAAAGTCCCTGGCTGCAGTTGCTTAACAGAGTAAAGATTTGGGCAGGTACAGTGGCTCATGCTTAAAATCCCAGCACTTTGGGAGGTTAAGGTGGAAGTATCACTTGAGGCCAGGAGTTTCCAGCCCGGGCAACACAGTGAGACCCTTGTCTCTACAAAAAGTTAAGAAATTAGCTGGGTGTGGTGGTGCACCTGTAATCTCATAATCCCAGTTTCTTAGGAGACTGAGGCAGGTGGATCACTTCTGAAGTGAGCTATGTTCATGCCACTGCACTTCAGCCTGGGCAACGGAAAATCTGTCTAAAAAAAAAAAAAATCCAGGCTTGGTGTCTCATGCCTGTAATCCTAGCATTTTGGGAGGCTGAGGAGGGCAGATCACTTGAGGTCAGGAGTTAAAGACCAGCCTGGGCAACATAGCAAAACCCTATCTCTACTAAAAATACAAAAATTAGCCAGGTATGGTGGCGGACACCTGTAACTCCAGCCAGCTATGGGGGAGGCTAAGGCAGGAGAACTGCCTGAACCCGGAGGCAGGGGTTGTAGTGAGCCAAGATCCCGCCACGGCACTCCAGCCTGGGCCACAGAGTGAGATTCCATCCCCCTCCACCCGCCTCCCCGCCAAAAAGAAAAAAGAGATTTACTTCTTGCTCACATTATATGTCCAGTGTGGGTGTTGTGAGGGGCCCTGATGGAGGCTGTCCCCAGCATGCTGCTCCAGATGCCACGAGGCATCTGGAACCTGTGGAATCATGCCCTGGGTCCTAACATTTCTGCCCATATTTTATTGGCTGGTGCATTGGCAAGGCCACGCCTAATGCAAAGGGCAGGAGTTCGGGGCATGCAGTTCCTCCAGGTGTCTGGGAAGAGCGCTGCTCTCCCTCCCCTCTGCCCACATCTATTAAGACCTTTTTCACCCCTCGGCAAACATGAGGGTGCCAGGGGCAGGTTAGGCCTGATTTTTGCCTTAAAGAGCAACCAGCTGCAGGGGTCTCACTTAGAGCAGGTTTTGTAACTGGCCGGGCCGGACAGTAGGCGCCTGGGTCCCCAGGAGTCCCAACGCTGGCCTTGCTGAGGGAGGGGGCAGCCCGCAGCATCGCCCCCGGTGTTGATACACCTGCCATTCAGGCCTCCCGAGCCGCCAGATGTCCTCTTGGCCTCCCCTCCGGCCTCGGTTTTCCCTCGGCGGCGCTCTAATGGCACCCCCGCCCCCTCGCAGGGCCACGACTGCTTCCCGGTGCTGTTCACCTACGACGCCGCTGCGGGGACTCTGAGCTTCGGCGGGCGGCTGGATGTGCCCAAGCAGAGCTCGCAGCGCGGCTTGACGGCCCGCGAGCGCTTCCAGAACCTTGACAAGAAGGCGAACTCTGAGGGCGGCATGGCCGCGGGCTCGGGCCTGGACTCGCTGCACAAGAATAGTGTCAGGTGAGGGCAGGGGTGGAGCCTTGATTCGCCCAGCAGCAGCGTGGCCCCGAAGGTAGGCGTGGCTTCTTGCTGCTGCTGGGGGGGTAGGCGTGGGGGTGAGGGGAGGGGCTGAGAACCACATAGGGTGGGAGCCGATAGATGGGGCGTGGCCTCGCTACGGAAGAAGCTGTCTGCTGTGGGCGGGGACCGTCTCCATCTAACCGTAGCAGCTCTGGGGCTAGTGGACCCAGGAGGGACGCAGTGGGACCCGACGTGAAAGGTGGGGTCGATCTCTTCGGGTTGAACAAAAATTAGCATCCAATAGGGGCCAAGCAGCCTCGCTCTGCATTTCCGGGACATGGCTGGGTGGGATCTGTGGTAGGGCTGGCCAGGCAGTGATGGGGGTGGGCTTCCTGGACGGGGTCACAGCTGCGACGGGTCTATTGCTAGAACCCAACGAGGTGGGGGTGGAGCTGAGAGTCTCCTGTAGCCTTCCAAGGCTCTAGGGTGGGCGGGAGTGGGAAAGAGGCTCTCCAAAGCACTAAAGCTGCCAGCCACATGTGTCCACCCTGCAGCAAATCAGAGGGAGCTGTATGGCAAGACTTTGGCCAAGCCCTTCAGCCTGTAAACCCTCCTCTAGCCGCCAGATCAGATGGCTTCCTCAGACGAAACACCTTTGCCTGGCTGTTAGGCCCTGGGTGCTCCCACCTCCATTTCCTTTTTTTGTCATGCCCGGCTGTGTTGCTGGCACTCTGTACACTCCATAGGCACACATCCTTCCTGCCTCCCAGGACTTTTGAGTGTCCTAACCCATTTGCCTACACCCTGCACACCACTGCTTGTCTCCAAAGCAGAGCTGACTCCTAAGCCCACTGCCCAGGCTGTCCCTGGCTGGCACACCTCCTCTCGGCACTTCTCACTGAAGCCCGCTCCCCTAGAAGTCTGGGAGCTCCTGGTGGACAGGGTGGGCCTGAGCCTGGTGCACAGGTTGGATTCATAAGCTCCTCTTCCTCTTTGCAGCCAGATCTCAGTGCTCAGTGGGGGCAAGGCCAAATGCTCACAGTTCTGCACCACTGGCATGGACGGTGGCATGAGTATCTGGGATGTGAAGGTGAGGCTTCCCCCCATGCTGTGGGTCAACTCTTTCCCCTCATCCTCCCTACCTGGAGATGACCCCCATCCTTCATTCCTGCAGAGAAGGCACTGCATGGGGATGAGGGATGGGGGCGACCTCTTTACATCTGGGCCTTGGTGCTCACTGAGGCACCCATCTTCAGGGCCGAGATTCAAACCCATGTCTGACAGACTCCAAAAGTCCAGGTTCTCTGCCCTCTGCTGTGCTGGGGCTGATGGGTGATCAGGCCCCTGGGGGTGGGGTAAGCCTGCAGTAGAGTTGAGAATGAGCCTGTCCTTTCTGCCTCCCTGCAGAGCTTGGAGTCAGCCTTGAAGGACCTGAAGATCAAATGATCTGTGTGGAATGTCTTCATCCCAGCTGTTGGGGAAGCAGGGCAAGGGGTCAGGGAGGCTACTGGTTGCTTTGCTGAACGTTTTTGGGGTACTGGTATGAGTTCCCACAGGGGTTCCTCCCTCAAAAAGGGAGGGGACAGATGGGGAGCTTTTCTTACCTATTCAAGGAATATGTGCCTTTTTCTTAAAGAAATGCTTTCATTTATTGGAAAAAAAAATTCCCCCAAAGCACTATGCTGGTCATGAACTGCTTCAAAATGTGGAGGTAATAAAATGCAACTGTGTCAAAAAACAAAAAAGCAATTGTGGACCTCATTGACTACCCTGTCTCAGAGCCACTGGGGCATCAGGGACCTTGCCACAGCCACCACCTTATTGCGCCTTCCTCCATCTCATTTTCATGGCTGTACACTTGAACCTGGGCAGTAGCTACAAGATTTCCAGGGCAGAGGAGGTGGCTTTGGTAATACCCTTGAGGTGATTCCTGCTCCTTGGAGGTCTGCATTGGAGGTTTTCTTAAGCAGGCCAAGGGCTTGGAGGTCAGGGTGAGGGATACTGGTGCTATCGACTCCAGAGTCAAGCACACAAGTATGTTGGGGGTTGCTGGGAGAGGCTCTATACTAAATTATTTTGGCTCTGAGACAGGGTAGTCATAAGGTAGGTGTCTTGTGACACATTCTGGAAGGAGGTGGTCTGTGGGAATGGCTGGCCTGAGGCCGTGTTTAGTGAAGTTCCCTCTGTGTGCCTAAGACAGTCCTCCTCTTGTTCTACCTTAGGGTGGGGGGCTGCCCAAAATCAGGAGGAGTAGCCCTACTCCTGCCTGGCACCCAGTTACATCAATAGAGCCCCTGGCCTCTCAGGACCATGCACAAAAAATACTGCTGTTCACAGGGTACAGGGGCAGACAGGTGCCATGGGGTCACCTTTCACTGGTCTGAACACAGGCAGGCCACTCCTAAACCTCAAGTTTCCCCACTATCAGTCCCTGTCACAGAGGACTGAGGGAAGTGCAGCCAGTTCTGGGTACCAGCTCCTGGGTGGCTTCCTCTGGTACAGAACTCCTGAGGCTGTTACCCCAAGGGGACACCTGCAGGCCAGGCCGGGATCCTGGTGCTGTTTCAGCCTGCTGTGGCCTGCAAGGGTCTCTGGCTGCTGAGGCCCAAGATCCTGACTTGGCTAAAGGAGGGCGGGGGCAGGCTGTGGCATCTAAGGTCTCTCCCAGCCCTGATCCTGGGGTCCAGTCCCCACACCATACTCAGTGCTGCCTGACAGATGTCATGCCTCAGGTAGGTACATCTCCTGAACCTTGCCAGGTGCATGTACCTTAGCATGGCACCATACCCTGCCAGGTAAAAATGGCTTGGGCACAGGAGCCAAAGGATGGATTACAAAACAAAGATTACGATAATGTCAAGTTTAATCTGCCAAATATACAAGTTGAATTTGTGGAGCGTGTTTTGCCTGGGTGCTGCACAGTAAACAGAGGTTTCTTGAAATGATCAATGGGTAGGGTTAAAAATGGGCATGGGCACTGGCCCTGGCCAGGTGGGTAGAACCGGGTGGGAAGGGCAGACAGGACAGACAAGCCGTTACCCTTAAGGACCCAGGAGCACAGGCTCCCAGATGACAGCCCCTCTTTGAACGAGCACCCAGGCAACACAGTCCGGGGCTGGTTGTAGCAAACCCATCAGCGGCTGCCTCCTGGCACGACCACCCCCTTCCGTGCTATCTACTAGACAAAGGAAAGCTCTTCATACCCCATCTCCCAGGCACCCCCCAGCAAGGGCTCTGAATTCTAAAAACAGCGAAAACATTCAAATGGTTACATACGAAATGCTGTCCTGCATCTTTCTGTCTCAAAGATAGCAGCTTGCCCCTCCCCCAGCCCCCCCCCATCTCCCCAAACAATTGCTTTGCCAAGATGAAGAGGAGGCCCCAGGCCGTGGGGGACTCCTGGCCGTGAGGGGCTGTTGCAGCGGCGCCAGGGCACAGGGTAGGTGAGACACAGCAGAGGTCCTGGCAGCGTGGCCCAGGTCCCTGGCATCTCGCATTTACTTATTCAGGGAGAGTGACTGCATTCTTTTTCCTGACAATGTGGCATCATCTTTTGCTGAGGGGTGGGAGGAGAAGGGCAGGGGTTAGAACAAAGCAACCCCCACTCCCAACACATGCGCCAGAACCCTAGACCTTTAGGTCTGAAAGACAACAGAAAACATTCTGAGCAACAAAGAAGAGACCCAGGAAGGGCCGAGGTGCAGGAGACGATCTTTGCTGCAGCTATGGCCCTGGGCCCCAGACATTGCCGACATGTTTCAGTGGTCAGGAGCACCTTATGCAACGCTGTCCCTTGACAAAGCCCCACCAACACAAACTCTAGGGGGCAAATAGAAAATTCTCACCCCACCTCCCAGAACCCTGTAATTCTTTTTTTTGAGACGGAGTCTTGCACTGTCGCTTGGGCTGGAGTGCAGTGGTGTGATCTTGGCAGCGCGATCTCAGCTCACTGCAACCTCCACCTCCAGGTTCAAATGATTCTCCTGCCTCAGCCTCCCAAGTAGCTGGGATTACAGGCTACTGTAATGAGGACCACAATGAGAAACAGGAACTCGCTACCACGCCCAGCTAATTTTTTTATTTTTAGTAGAGACGGGATTTCACCACGTTGGCCAGGCTGGTCTCAAATTCCTGACCTTGTGATTCGCCCGCCTTGGCCTCCCAAAGTGCTGGGATTATGGGTGTGAGCTACCAAGCCTGGCCTAGAACCCTGTAATTCTAACCTCCATCCATGGGTTCTGAAGTCTAAAATCTAAACATTCTGGCCAGGCATGATAGCTCACGCCTGTAATCCCAGCACTTTGGGAGGCTGAGACAGGTGGATCACCTGAGGTCGAGAGTTGGAGACGTGCCTGACCAACATGGGGAAACCCCATCTCTATTAAAAATACAAAATTAGCCAGCAATGGTGGTACACACCTGTAGTCCCAGATACTGGGGAGACTGAGGCAGGAGACTTGCTTGAACCCGGGAGGCAGAGGTTGCAGTGAATCAAGATCATGCCACTGCACTCCAGCCTGGGCATTAAGAGCGAGACTCCCATCTAAAAAAAAAAAATTCTAAACATTCCAACAGTTAGATGTGAAGTCCTTTCCTGCTGGGGGTTTGTGAAGCAGGGTTGAATGGGAAGTTGGGATCACTGGATTTCTGGTGCAGGTGACAATGTCCTTGAGCAATTGCTTTCCCCTTTCCAGGCCCGCTTCTTCATGGTCTGGGGAGGCAGGACAGATGGGCATGTTGGGGTTCTCACAGACCCCTGGGAGATGGAAGGTTGTAAGTCAAATGCTCCTATAAACTGCACCAACTCCCACAGCCACCCTGGCCTAGAGGAACCTCCACCACCTCTGGCCTGCCTGGAGGGAGGGCACAGGAAGAGGGATGCCTGGGCTGGATGTCATGCCGGTCTGCATTGCTGTGTATCCAGCTTGTTCTCCCAAGCCCTGCAGATGGAGAGCGGTGACCTCAGGCAGCTCTCCCGGGTTCCCAAGGCACCAGAGACTTTGGTGGGACCTGTGAGTCTCAGGCAAGGTCTGTACTAGGGGCATAGTTTCCTGTGACCTCCTGCTGTTGGCAGTAGTAACTATCTACTGTGGATGGTGCTCTGCTGATATTTCAACCCACATCTTACTCCATGATGCCGCTGGACTCTCCCGGTCCCCTGGGAAGTGGCAGGCACACAGAGGGTGGGCCTCTCCTGAATGACCTCCTAGGCAGCAGTCACTCCTCACCTCATAAATCACCTCGAGGACAGGGACACAAGTTCAGGACTTGGTGGCTGGCCCAGGACCAGAGTTGGGGAATGTCCCTGCATGTGCAGCCCTGGCTCTTACCTTTCCTTTCCTCCTCCTTCTTCCTGGCAGCTTCCTCCCGCTGTTTCCGGATGATGGCCAGCCGGGCCAGGTCCGCCTTGGCTTGCTCTGTCTTCCCGGCCAAGTGCATTTTCATGTAACGCTCTTTTGCCTTCTGTTTCTCAATCTCTTCTCTGTGTGGATAAAATGGTGTCACAGGGATGTCTTTCCCACTTTTTGCCAAAATGGACAGGAAACAGAATAAAGGCCAAGAATTCGGCCTAGGGCCAAGGTGTAAGGGGTGCTCTGGCTGTGAGTCCTTCGCTCCATGAACCCCCTGCTTGATAGCTGTTCACTCAGAAAGTGAGCAGGAGGAAGAGGCCCTGGGAGGAAACATCTGTGACTTCCAGAAAGCCTCAGCGGGAGAGGGGATAATGTCCAGCTACAGCAGGGAGGGGAGGATGCCTGAGAGATTCATTATAAGGCTCTGGTGGCCACAGAAAAAAGGGGGAGTGTGTTCCAGAGAAGATGACCAGGAGGATTAAAGCACTGGGGCCCACATCCTACAAGGAATGAAGGGCCGGACACAGTGGCTCAGGCCTGTAATACCAGCACTCTGGGAGGCCGAAACAGGAGGATCACTTGAGGCTAGAAGTTTGAGACCTGCCTGGGCAATATAGCAAGACTCTATCTGTACAAAAGAGAAAATTTTAAAATTTGTTGGGTGTGGTGGCACATATCTGTAGTCCCAGCTACTTGGGAGGTTGAGGCACGAGGATTGCTTAAGCCCAGGATTTCAAGGCTGCAGTGAGCTCTGACTGTACCACTGTACTCCAGCTTGGGTGACAGTGAAATCCTATCTCTAAAAAATACAAATAAGAAAAGGAATGAAGAAGTGGAGGAAGCAGCCACAGGGCATAGGATGAGGACCACAGTGAGAAACACACTCCCAGTCTCAGGTCAACACCACACGGCCCATTCTTATAGCAGCTCAGATGTGCATGGTGCTGTCCCACAAGGGGGCAGCACCTATCAGTAGGGGTGTGGGAATAATCACTGGGCTTCCATGGGACAGAGGTGTCAGTAATGAACCCCCTAGCTAACAGTCAGTGGTGAGGGTCAACAAGACATTCGCTACAGAGATTGAGGAGATAACACCTGGTGACCTGCAGATCCCAGCCCAAAAGCTCTGCAGGGCCCTTCAGTTTAAGCAAAGTGCCAGGCAGGGCACCTCTGCAACCCCAAAGGGCAGAGGGAGCAACAGGAGCCCTTTTACTGGAAACCCAGAAAGGGCACAGCCTTATTGAAGACTGCACAGCTGCCAAGTGGCAGTATACCCAGGTTGCTGGGTTTCTGAAGTTAATGCAGAGAGGAAACTACTGAAGGGGAACAGAAGGGTCCTTAGCAGCTGCAGTCACACCCAAGCTCACGGCCATCCCATTGAGGGTTTCATAGACACACCCCTCAGCCATCATCCTAAATGTCCAGTCAGGAGAGAAAGCAGCAGGCTTCCACCTCTTGTAAGGCAAAAGTCAGGGCACCATTCAAGGACTGATTCTGTGCCAGGCACTTCAGTATTTGATCTTGATCCTTATACAACTCTTGAGGAAGGTATTTGCAGCTTCATTTTCACACGGGACTTGTAGAGACCCAGGGCAGCCGGCTGAGCCAGGGATAACTTCCCTGTGCTGGGCTGGACTGCCTCTGGTCGGCACAGGCTCATAGTCCCCCCTTCCAGTCCCCATGGCCACGACACTACAAATGGATGCAGGTCAGGAATAGTCAGATCAGTGGGGTAAGGGAGGTCTCCTCAGGGTGTGGTGCTCTGGAGAGGACAATGAAGGGCAACCCTCTGCATCCTGGGCCGTTACCTCAAGTGCAAGGCTCAGGTCTGAGCCTGTGGTCCTAAACCCTGGTATCCTGTATCAATTGGTGAAAACAAATTCTGTGTGGATTTTTAAAGGCTACTGGAGGGCCTTTGGGGAATGAGACAGAAATCAACATAGCCACAGCCCCCAGCCAACTGGGGACCTCCGCATCCTACAGGCCAACTGCTAGCCTGTGTTCCCCGGGTCACCAGGCTCAGCCAGTGATGTTACCGTTCTCTCCTCGAAAGCTCCTTTGGCCCGTCCAGATCCAGTTGTGTGACCTTTTTGGTTGTCTGTGCCACCCGGTTGGGGTTCTCGATGTCAATGAGCCCTTCAACACCTTTGCGCTTTTGCTAGAACAGGGCGAGAAGCTGGTCATTGGAATTCAGGTCCTGTGGAGCCCCTGAGGGCCACTCCCACCATCTCTCAACAGCCCATCTGGATGGGGACAAACTCCCGCTCCACCCCTAGCCCACATAGTGCTCAGCCCAAGTCTCAGAGTGGGGACAGCTCTCCGGAGCATCTGCACCAGCCTGGTAAGAGCCCACAGAATGGTTGCTCAGGGTCCAATAACTTGCCCAAGGTCAACCAGAAAGTAGGTGGTAGATGAGAGGTGCACCCTATACCAGCTCGCAAGCACTCACACAGCACTACTCCCCGCCTTCAAGCCCAGCTTCCAAAAGCAGTTTTCCGTGGAATCCCATGCCTGATTCTTCCTGCAAGAAGTGCTGAGCTGGAATCCTCATGCAGGATGGGCCAAGTACGTGTTGTGTCACGACCAATTCCAATTCCTACCCATCTCAGCTGATGGACTGGACGTGTAACTCAAGAATGAGCCACTGAATCAGACTCTACAGGTTTGGAGAACTGGCCTAAGAACCTGGAACCTGCACCTTCCACCTCCCCTGGGGAAGTTCCAGAAGCAACGAGTGTGTTCTCAATGCAGCAGGTTTGGTCAAAGTTTCAGACCCTGTCAATTCCATCAATTCTCCTTAAGGGAGTAGGGAGACAGCTCCACTCCACAGAGCTCCCTTCAAACACCTACACCCAAACCAGCTGCAGTTACTCTTCCATTCGGACGCCTGGCACGGCAAACTTAACACATCTAAGAACTCGAGATTCACCCTTACCTAACTGGACCCTCGCTGTAATCCTAAGCAATCCTTGATTCCTCCTTCCTTCAGCAACCCCCAAATATGGCTTAAATCTGTCCACTCTTCTCCACTGCCATTGTCACCACCCTAGGGCAAACCACAATTTCTGACCTGAACACTACTCTTATTCTAAACACCCTATCATTCACTCTCCACAGAGAAGCCAAAATAACCTTTTAAAAGCATATCTGGGCCAGCTGCAGTGGCTCACGCCTGTAATCCCAGCACTTTGGACGGCTGAGGCGGGTGGATCATGAGGTCAAGAGATCGAGACCCTTCTGGTCAACAGGGTGAAATCTGTCTCTACTACAAAAATACAAAAATTAGCTGGGCATGGTGGCGTGTGCCTGTAGTCCCAGCTACTTGGGAGGCTGAGGCAGGAGAATTGCTTGAACCTGGGAGGCAAAAGTTACAGTAAGCCGAGACTGCACCACTGCACTCCAGCCTGGAGCCTGGTGACAGAGCTAGACTCTGTCTAAAAAAAAAAAAAAAAAAACAAAAAAAAAACCCACAAATAAATAAAAGCCTATCTGAGCCAGATGTAGGGGCTCAATCCTGTGGTCCCAGCACTTTGGGAGGCTGAGGCCAGTGAATCACCTGAGGCCAGGAGTTTGAGACCAGCCTGGCCAACACAGTGAAACCCCGTCACTACTAAAAATACAAAAAATTAGCTGGGGGTGGTGGTGGGCGCCTGTAATCCCAGCTACTTGGGAGGCTGAGGGGTAAGAATCTCTTGAACAAAGGAGGCGGAGGTTGCAGTGAGCCGAGATCTCGCCATTACACTTCAGTCTGGGCCACAAGAGCGAAACTCCATCTCAAAAAAAAAAAAAAAAAAAAAGCCAGGCATGGTGGCTCACACCTGTAATCCCAGCATTTTGGAGGCCGAGGCCAACATGGTGAAATCGTCTCTACTAATAATACAAAAATTAGCTGGGCGTGGTGGCAGGCACCTGTAATCCTAGCTACTAGGGAGGCTGAGGCAGGAGAATCATTTGAACCCAGGAGGCAGAAGTTGCAGTGAGCCAAGATCATGCCACTGCACTCCAGCCTGGTGATACAGCAAGACTCTATCTCAAAAATAAAATAAAATAAAACCATATCTGGTCATGTCTCTCTCTCACTTCAAGGCCCACACCAAGCATGGTGGCTCATCCTGCAATCTCAACACCTCAGGAGGCTGAAGTGGGAAGATTACTTGAGCCCAGGAGTTTGAGAACAGCCTGGGCAATATAATGAGACACCCATCTCTCAAAAAATTTTAAAATTAGCTGAGTGTGGTGGCATGTGCCTTTGGTCTCAGCTACCTGGGAGGCTGAGGCTGCAGTGAGCCACGAGTGCTTCGCTGCACTCCAGCCTGGGTGACAGAGTAAGACCCTGTCTCAAAAAAAA
>NW_022437099.1:238843-257106 GCF_009761245.1 Sapajus apella | reverse complement strand
CGGAGTTTCACTCTTGTTACCCAGGCTGGAGTGCAATGGCGCGATCTTGGCTCACGGCAACCTCCGCCTCCTGGGTTCAGGCAATTCTCCTGCCTCAGTCTCCTGAGTAGCTGGGATTACAGGCACGCGCCACCATGCCCAGCTAATGTTTTGTATTTTTAGTAGAGACGGGGTTTCACCCTGTTGACCAGGATGGTCTCGATCTCTTGACCTCGTGATCCACCTGCCTCGGCCTCCCACAGTGCTGGGATTACAGGCTTGAGCCACCGCGCCCGGCCTTGGTCCACTCCACTTCTTATCCACTAAGTCACAGCTACACTGGCCCCTTTCTGGTCCTTGAACATGCCAAGCTTATTCCCACCCCAGGATCTTTGCACTTGCTAATCTGTTTCTCAACTGCTCTGCATGCCAATTTTCACATAGTTGGCTGTGCTTTGTTTTTCAGATCTCAGTGTATAAGTTGCCTCATCACCACAACACTTTCCCAAGTCCCCTCAATCACAGTCTGTTTTGTTAGTAACACTTCTCACTACTTGAAACGGTACTGTCTGGCCAGGCATGGTGGCTCATGCCTGTAATCCCAGCATTTGGGAGGCCAAGGAGGGTAAATCACGAGGTCAGGAGTTCAAGACCAGCCCTGCCAACATGGTTAAACCTCATCTCTACTAAAAATACAAAGGCCGGGCGCAGTGGCTCATGCCTGTAATCCCAGCACTTTGGGAGGCTGAGGCGGGCGGATCACGAGGTCAAGATATAGAGACCATTCTGGCCAACACGATGAAACTCCGTCTCTACTAAAATACAAAAATTAGCCGGGTGTGGTGGCATGCACCTGTGGTCCCAGCTACTCGGGAGGCTAGGCAGAAGAATTGCTTGAACCCAGGAGGCAGAGGTTACAGTGAACCGAGATTGTGCCACTGCACTCCAGCCTGGCAACAGAGCAAGAAAACAGGTGGGCGTGGTGGTGCATGCCTGTAATCCCAGCTACTTGGGAGGCTGAGGCAGGGGAATCGCTGAAACCCAGGAGGCAGAGGTTGCAGTGAGCTGAGCTTGAGATCACACTACTACACTCCAGCCTGGGTGACAGAGCAAGACTCTGTCTCAAAAAGGAAAAAAAAAAAAGAAAAAAAAAAGAAACAATACTATTTACTTCTTTATTGTCCGTATCTCCTCGTTGGAGTGTAAACCCTCAAGAGCAAGGACGTCATCTGTATCTACTGTTGGGACTGGTACTAAACGGTCACTCAATCAACATTTGTTTGTTGAATAAATGAGACCAGGTCCCAGGCCTTCAAAAGACTCAGTACCTGGTAGTCATCTTCTTCATCCTCACTATCATCTGAGTCTAGAGATTTCTTCTCCTTTTTGGGGTCACCTGCAGCCCCATCTCCACCTTCTTTTTGCTCCTCTTCTTCCTGTTTCAGAAATGGACAACCTGCAGAATCAAAAATGCAAAACAAATCCCCAAGACTGTGACCCCATCACCCCCAGGCTGTGGACCTTGAGAAATCAAGCCTCTGGAAGGCTGGAACCAAGGATGACAAGGGTCCTACTATGACCCTGGCCCCCAGGGAGTGGGACCTGGACCAGACACAAGCAGCCTGTGCACTTGGCACCACAGCTTGGAGGCCATTCCCACAGTCCAGCAAGCCCCTCACACAGCCACAGAGGGCCCTGCCCCACTTCCTAACCCAGCCACATCAGCAGCCAGGGTGAGAAGCTTGTCTCCTGGGGTCAGAAGGGCTAGCCACCATGCTGAAAACCATCATGCTGGGATTCCCAGGTGAGTCCTCCCCACTCTCTGCTCCCACTCTATGGCAGGCCAGCCACCCTGACCCACTCATGCATATGAAATCCTGCACCAGCTTCCCAGAACACCACCTCAGAAGGCCGCTTCCCACCACCTTTTTGGCCTTCCCAGCAACAAAATCCCTTACAGAAACCTCACGTCCTTCACCTCTTGGCATTTGCCCACACATTCTCCAGGTCCTGCTCAGCTGCCAGCTCCTCCAGGGACCCCTCCCAGAGACCCCAGCTAGATGTGGCCTTTCCATTCTTGAGGCTTCTGGGGCATGTCACAGCTGTGCACCCATCTGGCCTTGACTGCTCCCTTAGGCCCTTGAGCCAGGCATTGATCTAATGATGTGGTAGGGATGAAGATACCGATAATGAGGGGGACGTATTCTATTTCTTAACAGTGGCCTGGACAATGTACTGTGGGAGCAGAGGAGAGGGAACTACTCAATCAGCTCTGCCTGGAGGTGAGGCACGAGTCACAGAGGAGCGGAGGCTAAACGTTTCCAGGGATGGAGAGAGCACGCTGCTGCTGCTGCTGCGGGTGTAGGAAGGCAGCGCACGAGCCGTGTGCAGTCTGGCAAATCATCCTGTGTGGCTGCAGCAGACAAGCAGGGGTGCTGGGAGCTCGAGCTGTGGATGGACAGGGCCTGCGGGAGGGAGAGCCTCCAGAAAGCAGGTACACAAGACCAAGAACAGAGCCCCAGTAAGGCGGCTGCTGCAGAGTGATCACAGTTCTTTCTAACCGATCCACTCAGAGGATACATACGATCCAACTGTCAATGGTTGTTCTGAGACTCACACCTGGGGCTCACTGCCCTCCCAAAACCCATGTGCTAGCCTATCCCTGAGAATGGGTAGTCCTTGCCTGGCCTCTCTGTGAACCTAAGAGGCAGAGCACCACCCCGGGCCACTGGTGTGGCCTGGACAGGCATGTACTCACCCTGGCCTTCTGCTTCTCAGCCTGGAGCTGTGCGTCGATCTCCTCAGGGCTCGTATACTGCCTCGCCCGGCCTTTATGGCCTCCCTTTCTCCCTGCAGAGACCAGCAGTTTAGAAGATGAGGGGAAGGCAGCTGCCTTGACTGCTCTGACCTCCAGAGGGCTGTGTCCTGCTTGAAATGCTCTTATCAGAGCCCACAGATACCTCATCTACCCCTCACCCAGCACCACCCAAACCCGACACCTCCTCCACCTTCACGTGTTCAAAGGCACACAGGAAGCAACTCATGACCATATGACGCATCACCGAACTGTGTACTAAATGAAGGCTCCTGCACAGAAGACTGGTGGGGAGGACGTGGTGGATGGTGCACGGCAGTGACTGGCTACATCCCCTAGTCCCTTAGAATCCAAGCACAGTGGACTCGGATGCAACCACAGAAACATGTACCACTTACACCCCTAATGTCACTATAAGGGCTTTTTATGCAATGTTCTGTCACAGTCAGGGGCACATTTGATCCTCAGAACAAACCTATGTTACAGGAGTGATAGCTGGTCCCATTTCATAAACCAGGAGACTTAGAACAAAGCAGAGTGCTGAACTCCACAACGTTTAGAGTCCAACTCCCAGGTTCTACCCTTACTGGCTTGGTGACTATGGGCAGGTATTTAACCTCTCAGTCTCAGTTTCATCTCATCTGTGTCCCTACCTCACAGGGTTGTCACAGAGATAATTAGTCAATATACAGAAAGTGGCTGGAATAGTGCCTGGTATTGAATAAGCACTACAAAAATGTTCACTAATGGCCGGGCTCAGTGGCTCACACTTTTAATCCCAGCACTTTGGGAGGCTGAGACAGGCAGATCACTTGAGGTCAGGAGTTCAAGACCAGCCTGGTCAACATGGTGAAACCCCGTCTCTACTAAAAATACAAAAATTAGCTGGGCATGGTGGCACATGCCTGGAATCTGAGCTACTGGGGAGGCTGAGGCGGGAGAACTGTTTGAACCCGGGAGGCAGAGGTTGCAGTGAGCCAAGATGACGCCGCTACACTCCAGCTTGGACCATACAGTGAGACTCTGTCTCAAAAAATACAAAAAATCCTTATTTCCAAAGTCTGTTTCTGTAAGCAGAGAATCTACAATCATCCAGACTTACTTTTCCTTCTACTCTAGTATTTAGTGGGGGGAGGGGGGAGAACCCACCATTGAGCACATAAGTAATTTACTGCAGATATCAGAAATACAATAAAACACCTCGTGTTCATCTTAGTAGTATGGCAAAATGAATACTTAAGGGGAAAAAAATACCTACAGGCAAAAACTTTGTGCTTAGACTAAAAAATGACTGACGAAGTACAGTTGAAAACAAACCTAACTACACAGTCTAAAAATTAAAAATGTGACTAGCAATTAAAGTATCAGTTTTATAGTCTGACCCTCTTCAGACAGGACACTAGACTGACCCTTGCTAAAGCCATCAGCCAGTTTTACAGCAGGGCAGCACCCCCCTCTGCTGGTCCCTGAGTATCCAGGGATGGCTATGGCCCCACCTCCACATAGTATCTCTCCTGGAAGGTTAGGCCCACCTGATTTCCAGAGTCTGTCTCTGTGAGCAGAGAATCTGTAATCAGCCAAAGTTGATTCGCACTCCAGAGGCAGTAGCAGAGACACTGGCCTCCTCTGATTTCTTACAGCAGCTGCAGAGCCATAATTGGGCTGCTACAGACCACACCACCCATTTTTAATGACTACCTAGGTTCCCAGGGGTGTCTAAGTCCATGCTTATTAAAGTCCATTGTGAGAGAGCAAGAGTGCCATGAAAAAAACCAATACCCTTTCTTGCTCTCTTAATACATCAGGCAACAGTAACAACTCAAAGTTGGTTACTATAGGCTCTCCTCTCATGTACTTGGTTATGGGACCCTGACCTTAGCTTGGTCCACAGTAACTTTTATAATAGGCTCTTCAAGACTTGAAAAAATGCTTTGTAGTTAACCTAATAGAAATCAGAGTTAGTCACTTGCTCTTGGGTTTGATACTTTTAACACTTTCTATTTTTTTTTTTTTTTTTTTTTTGACGGAGTTTCCCGCTTGTTGCCCAGGCTGGAATGCAATGGCACAATCTCGGCTCACTGCAACCTCCGCCTCCTGGGTTCAAGCAATTCTGCCTCAGCCTCCCAAGTAGCTGGGACTACAGGCGAGCGCCACCATGCCCAGCTGATGTTTTGTATTTTTAGTAGAGACGGGGTTTCACCATGTTGACCAGGATGATCTCGATCTCTTGACCTCGTGATCCACCCGCCTCGGCCTCCCAAAGTGCTGGGATTATAGGTGTGAGCCACCGCGCCCAGCCGATACTTTTAACACTTTCATGTTTTTCTGTGGTTTTCAAATTAACCCAAGAACACATAAACCTTTTCTGCCCAAAAAAGCTTTTCACAAGCCCAAAGACCATTTAACCATGAATTCATATGTAAGGTTTTCTTTCTTTCTTTTTTTTTTTTTTAGACGGAGTCTCTCCCCTGTTGCCCAGGCTGGAGTGCAGTCGTGCAATCTCGGCTCACTGTAACCTCTGCCTCCCGGGTTCAAGCGATTCTCCTGCCTCAGTGCCCCCAGTAGTTGGGCCTACAGGTGCCTGCCACGATGGCAGGCTAATTTTTGTATTTTTCAGTAGAGACAGGATTTCACCATGTTAGCTAGGATGGTCTTGATCTCCTGACCTCATGATCTGCCTGCATCGGCCTCCCAAAGTGCTAGGATTACAGGCATGAGCCACCACACCGGGCCCATACTTAAGCTTTTCTAATTGTAACCTCCAACCTTTGCCCAAAGTATCCATTAAGTAAAATTTTGGAAGGAGAATGGCTCATTGAGCAACCTCCTTTTACAGATGAAGGGACCTGGGGAACAATAGCAGAGAGGTTTTTCCGGCCACAGAACAAATCAGTAGAGCGCTAGGTTTAAACACATTTTGTTCTGTAATGCCCAATTATCTCTGGAGTCAGGAAGCGATTTAGGTTTGAAAACGCTCCAGGCAGATGTTTCTGTAGGCCGAGTGCATTAACCAACATAACACATGAGCTACCGATACAAATATATTTGTCCTGTGCCAGGAGGTACCCAGGCACTTTGTGAGCGCTATCATTTTACCACCCCATCCCCAATTCACCAAGCTGAGGATTAGCCCGGTGTTTCAGATGAGGAAGAGGTTAACTTGTTCAGGGCCACAGAATTAGACAGTGACATAGCTGGCATTCAAATTGGGGACTATCGATTTTAAAGGTGGAAAGAGGATAGAGGACCGGCTACAATGGACTGGGCAGTTAAGGACCTTCCTAGAAGGCCAAGAGCTGCCAAAGCCTTAAAAATAGGAATAGTTAATGTTTACTGGGCACTTTTAACGACTGCCTGGCACTGTACTGCGTACTCCACTTGGATTACGTAGTTGAAGCCTCCCAACAGTACTATGAGGTAGGTACGATACTCCATTGGCAAATGAGAAAACGGAGACGTGGAGCGACTAGCCCAAACGAACACACCGAGCCGCTACCGAACAGGAGAGTCGAAGCCAGGTCTGCAAGGCTCATCGCATCGCCTTAAGTATCCGTAGGCAGACCTGGCTGAACCGAAGCCAAAAAGGACCCACGTTTTACGCGAGAGGCAGGCGGGCCCGGCACAAGCGCGGGACGCGGTGACTCAGTCCCCAGCCAGGCTAAAAGTGGGATAGATTCCAGAACCCCTAGGCCCGGAGAAGCGCATCCTGGATCCGGCTTTTCACGCCGGCGAGGACCCAGAGCTGCCGAAACTCCTCAGACCACTGAGGGAGTGGCTCTTGGCCACCACAGTCCTCAGTTTCCCCAGCGGGTCAATTGGGCGTCGAGGCCCAGCCCTGACTCTCAGCCGGTGCGGACAACCTCCCTCTGTGCCGTTCTCAGAGACGCCCATGGGCTGAAGGGATAGCGGGAGCCGGACCTAGGCCGCCCCTCGAGGCCTGCGGGCCACGCGTGCCCGCCCCTCACCTCCTTTAGGCATCGCGGCTCCGGCGGCTGCGGCGGCGGCGGCGCCTCGAACTGACACCGGAACCGGAAATGCCTTGGGCTCGACTTCTTCCGCCCGGCCCAGTCCCCGCCGCGGCCGCCGCCGCAGTCGCCGCAAGGACCGGGACCTCAGGGAGGCCTCTGTACGGAGCTGGACTGTCTCACGCGCCGCCTTAGTCCAGGCTTGCCCGCGCGCTGCCGGGCAACAGCACCGCCAGTCTCTCCGTTCAGGAAGACGCGTGGCCCTGCTGGCCACCCACTGGAAGTGAGAATGAAGGGCACTAGCGGCACTGGAATTCTATACAGGCATTAGTGAGGGCATCTAAGATGACGCAATCTCTGCGCGGGGTGGGCGGGGCTCCGCGAGGACCCCATGCCGAAGAAGTTACCTGAGGAGCGGAAGCCGTCAATCGAGTAGCGGCGACGCAAGGCGGAGAAGTTTCCGGTAGGTGTTTTTCCTTGGCTCTCGATTACCTTGGCAACAGCTGAGGCGGGAGACAGGTGGTCTGCACCGTCCTGGAGGGTGGTCTGAGTGGCTGGACCGGGATTGTTCGGGCTTTGGACCGGAGTGGGCTACCAAGAGGAGGCGGCGCCCCGTTCCTTCTTCCGAGGGGATGGTAGATTTGGGGGTTTTCTTCTAGGCTTCTCGCGCCGTTTTCTCTGGTAGGAACATCTTCTGTTTTGTTTTTCTAAGCTGAGTTTAGATGCTGTCCTTTTTATGAGCTTTCCCCACAATCCGGCTTTAACACTTCCCTTTCCTCTTCATCGCCTCCTTCCCCGAGCGCCCCAGTCTCTGTTACACCTCCCGGTACATGTTTCTTCGCGATCTGATTACCTCCTACCTTCTCTTTCTCCTTGATCTGGTTACCGCCTACCATTTCCTCCTCCGGGAGGCCTCTTCTGATTCCCAGGCTGTATCAGGGCCCTCGAATTTCTCCTGGGTCATAGAAAAGCAGTTATTCCCTTGTCACAGGCTATGCGCCTTGGGGCCGAGACCAGAATTCACCTGTTTCTAGCTTCAGCGTAGGGGAGACCAGTGCAAAGACCACAGATTTGGGAGTCAGGAGCTCTCCAGAGTCAGACTTTGCAAATTCTCAACTGTGTGACCCTGATTCTACCTCTTAGAGTTAGATTCCTCATGTGTATAGTTTTAGAGAGTTCATGAGAGGAGGCTGTGGCGGGGGTGGTCTTTGCAAACTGTCCGATACCTTACAGAAGGTATCTTCTGTATTGAATTAAAGAGAAATGACTCTTTAAAGAGAAATGACTGAATTAAACAGAAATGAATCTGTTATGCTGAAAAGTAAATAATTAACCTGAGTTCTCTCTGGGAGCAAGGAAACGCTATATGGTTAGAAAAACACTTTGCTATTTGAATTTGGAGCGGCCTCTTTTATGGGCATTACCTGACTTGTCTTTATGTAGTATGTTGTTTGGTGTGAAAGAGACCTTGGCAATCAGCTAATCCACTGCTCTCATATTACAGATGAAACCAAGGACCAAAGAGGGAAAGTGACCTCAAAGTCACAGAATAATTTGTTAGAGCTGGACAAGAATCCAACCCGCAACTGCAGAGACCAGAGATCTTTCACCTATATTCTTGGGAAGCACAGCTTAAGGTACTTTGATTTTACAACCATCTTTCCCTTTTTACTTTATTTTTTGTTTTGTTTTGTTTGTTATTGAGACACAGTCTCTGTCACTGAGGCTGGAGTGTAATAGTGTGAACATGGCTCACAGCAGCCTCAACCACCAGGGCTTAAGTGATTCTCTTGCCTCAGCCTTCCCTGTAGCTCAGACCACAGGCACCTACCTCCATGCTCAGTTTATTGATTTTTTTTTTTTTTTAAAGATGGGGTTTCACCATGTTGGTCAGGCTGGTCTTGAACTCCCAACATCAGGTGATCCGCCCACCTTGGCCTCCAAAGTGCTTGGATTACAGGCGTGAACCACCACGCCCAGCCTTTTTTTTTTTTTTTCCTTGTAAAGACAGGGTCTCACCACATTGCTCAGGCTGGTCTCAAATTCCTGGACTAAAGCGATCTTCCCACCTTGAGAGGTGCTGGCCAAGACCAGAATTACAGGCATGAGCCACCGTGCCTGGCCTTCCATCTTTGCCTTTATAAATACTCACCTCCTGACTCCCGAAGTCACAGCCCTCCTTATACTCTATTGTAATTAGTTTTTTTTCTCTTGTCTGTCTGTCTCCTTGCTAAAATGTCACCTTCTAAGGGGCAGAGGCTGTGTCGTAACTGTTCTGTGTTCCCAACATCCAGTATAGGGCCAAGCTTGTAGTTGATGTTAGCTAATGACAGCAGCAAATGTCTCTTAGGCACACATTATACACGAGGCATGATAACATGCAATTATAATGAACTCTTCACAATGACCACATAAGGTGGCTTCCATTATCCTCATTTTACAGATATAGAAACAGAGACTTAGGAAGGTTAAGTATTTTTCTGAAGGTCACAGGGGCTAAATAGCAGAGCCAGGGTGTGAACAAAGCCAGTACTAAGCCCTGTCCCATAGCTATGACCCTGTGCTGCCTCGAAGAAGTCAACCTGGACCAAACTAATGGCTGGCAAAGGTCTTTGGGGATTCGAGACTCAGAAACTAATTCATTTAAATTTTTCCCCCTCAGATCTTTGCAAATTATCCTGTAGAGGGAAAATGCCTAAAGTCAAAAGAAGCCGAAAAGCACCCCCAGATGGCTGGGAATTGATTGAGCCAACACTAGATGAATTAGATCAAAAGATGAGAGAAGGTGAGTGGGGGAGTTCCTGTGTGGGTGGGCTGGATCCAAGGGTCACAGGCTTAGATGCCTCCAGGGGACAGGCATAAATGCAAATATAAAAAGAGGCTGGTCTACTAACACTGACATGTTGTGTTTGCTTTTGAACTCATGGAAATAATGTAAGTGCCTGAAAATAAGATGATATTAATGAAAAGGTCCTCAAAAAGTTCTTTTGTTTTTGCCAACTTGAACATAAAAGGTTAGGAAGTATAGATCAAATAGTCAAATAGTCTACCTATAGTTATTTCCTATTTTGTTTAGATGTGTATTTATAATCATATGCAGTATATTTACTTGGAAGTGCTATTCCTTTTCAGTTTCATCGATTAGTCTTTGCTTCGTCTGTTTTCTGTCACTTCCCTGTAAATGGCATATGAACCCTCACTTCGTGAATCTGTGTCCTGTGCTGTCTTTGGAAATTTTGTCTGAAGCCACAAGCATCTGTTGGCCTTATATGATCACAGTGTGACCACTTACCAAGTTACCTTTTTTTTTTTAAAAGAGACAGGAATCTTGCCATAGGCTGGAGTGCAATGGCGTGGTCTTGGCTCACTGCAACCTCCACCTCCTGGGTTCAAGTGATTCTCCTGCCTCAGCCTCCCAAATAGCTGGAATTATAGGCATGTGCTACCACGCCCGGCTAATTTTTGTATTTTTAGTAGACATGGAGTTTCTTGATGTTGGCCGGGCTGGTCTCGAACTCCTGGACTCAAGTGATCTGCCCGCCTCAGCCTCCCAAAGTGCTAGGACTAGAGGCACGAGCCATTGCACCCGGCCAGGACCAGCCTTTTAACAGAGAACAGCAGTTACCATTGATTTTTTTTTAGACAATCTCGTTCTGTCACTTAGGCTGGAGTACAGTGGCACAATCTCAGTTTACTGTAACCTCCAACTCCCGGGTTCAACCAGTTCTGCCTCAGTCTCCCAAGTAGCTGGGACTACAGGTGTGCGCCACCATGCCCGGCTAATTTTTTTTGTTTTTTAAGTTTTTGTATCTTTCATAGAGACAGGACAGGGTTTCACCATATTGACTAGGCTGGTCTTGAACTCCTGACATTGTGATCCACTTGCCTCAGCCTCCCAAAGGATTATAGGCATGAGCCACTGCGCCTGGCCCACTGAATGATTTTTTTTTTTTTGTCAGGTTTTTTTTTTTTTTCTTTTTCTTGTTTTTTGTTTTGTTTTCTTTGGCTTGTGCATCCTTGTTGATTTTTTTTTTTTTAATCTGTTTTCTAATTCTGTAATTTAAAAGACTTTTTTTTAATGTCACACTGGTAACGTGCCACTGTTGTTACAAGGTTTGAGACTGGCACGTCTCACACATGGATGTAAACACCCAATCATCACACTCATGGATTACAAAAAGATCCAAAAATATCATTTAAAACAATTATAACAGCTCTATTGAGATATTAATCATATACTATAAAAGTTATCCTGTTAAATTATCCAATTAAGGGGTTTTTAGTGTATTCACAAAGTTGTAGGACCACTGCCATAGTCAATTTTACGTTTCAAGGTTCATCTTTGTTATAGAAGATATCAGTACTTACTTCATTCCACCTGAGTTTTTTTTTTCTTGTTTTTTGTTTTTGTTTTTTGAGACAGAGTTTTGCTCTTGTTACCCAGGCTGGAGTGCAATGTCGTGATCTCGGCCCACCGCAACCTCCACCTCCTGGGTTCAGGCAATTCTCCTGCCTCAGCCTCCTGAGTAGCTGGGATTACAGGCACACACCACCATGCCCAGCTAATTTTTTTTTGTATTTTTAGTAGAGACGGGGTTTCACCATGTTGACCAGGATGGTCTCCATCCCTTGACCTCATGATCCACCTGCCTTGGCCTCCCAAAATGCTGGGATTACAGGCGTGAGCCACTGTGCCTGACCCTGTTTTTTTTTTTTTTTTTTTTTTTTTTTTTCTTTTTTTATTTATTTTTTTTTTTGGAGACAGAGTCGTGCTTTGTTGCCCAGGCTGGAGGGCAGTGGTGCGATCTCGGCACACTGCAACCTCCACCTCTGGGTTCAAATGATTCTACCACCTTAGCCTCCCACATAGGTGAGATTACAGGCATGCACCACCATGCCTTGCTAATTCTTTTGTATTTCTAGTAGAGACGGGGTTTCACCGTGTTGACCAGGCTGGTCTCGAACTCCTGACCTGAAGTGATTCGCCCACCTCAGCCTCCCAAAGTGCTGGGATTACAGGTGTGAGCCACCATGCCTGGCCCTTCGTTCCTTTTTATGGCTGAACAATATTCTGTTATAAGGATAGACCACATTTTTGTTCCGCTGTTCATAAATTCATGAACATTTGGGTTCTTTCTACTTTTTAGCTCTAGGAACCTTCATGTACCAGTTTGTGTGTGCACATGTTTTTAGTTCTCTTTGGTATATATCTAGGAGTGGAATTGCTGCTGGATAATGTGGTAATTATGTTTAACTTCTTTTTACTGACAGAGCCTCTCTCTGTCACCTAGGCTAGAGTGCAGTGTCATGATCTCGATCTCAGCTCACTGCCACCTCCACCTCCTGGGTTCAGGCAATTCTCCTGCCTCAGTCTCTTGAGTGTCTGGGATTACTTAGAGACCCCACCACCACATCTGGCTAATTTTTGTATTTTTAGTAGAGACAGGGTTTCACCATGTTGACCAGGCTGGTCTTGAACTCCTGACCTCAGATGATCTGCCCACCTCAGCCTCTCAAAGTGTTGAGATTACAGGCATGAGCCACCCCTGTTTAACTTCTTTTTTTTTTTTTTTTTTGAGACAGAGTTTCTCTCTGTTGCCCAGGCTGAAGTTCAATGGCCCGATATTGGCTCACTGCAACCTCTGCCTCACGGGTTCAAATAATTCTCTTGCCTCAGCCTCCCGAGTAGCTAGGATTAGAGGCGTGAGCCACCACACCCAGCCTGTTTAACTTTGTGAGGAGCTACTTAACTGTTTTCTGCAGTGGCTACACCATTTTACATTCCCACCAGAAATGTTTGAAGGTTCCAGTTTCTCCACATCCTTGCCAACCCTTGTTACTGTGCCATAATTTTGATTGTAGCCATCCTAGTGAGTGTGAAGTGGTATTTATTCATTAGCACTAGTTATTTACAAAACGAAAATCCTGTGCAGACCAACCTGTTCCCCTAAACACATACTTTGTTTCTCCCCAGCTGAAACAGAACCTCATGAGGGAAAGAGAAAAGTGGAATCTCTGTGGCCCATCTTCAGGATCCACCACCAGAAAACCCGATATATCTTTGACCTCTTTTACAAGCGGAAAGCCATCAGCAGAGGTAATTAGTCAATTCTGTTTTGGCCTTTCAAATTTGACTCCTTTGGAGTTACTGAAGTAACCACAATCCTTATTCTTACAACCTGTGTGAGTCATGATTTTTCTTCCTACTAAAAATTTGGGCAAGTCAATCTTGGCTGGATTTTTTTGGTTTTGGTTTTGTTTTTTTTGTTGTTATGATACAGACTCTCACTCTGTCACCCAGGCTGAAGAGCAGAGGCACGATCTCAGCTCACTGCAACCTCTGCCTCCCGGGTTCAAGCAATTTTCCTGTCTCAGCCTCCCAAGTAGCTGGGATTGCAGGTACATGCCACCACACCCAGCTAATTTTTTTTTTTTCTTTTTTGAGAAGGAGTCTGTCTCTGTCGCTCCCAAGTAGCTGGGATTACAGGCATGCGCCACCACACCCAGCTAATTTCTGTATTTTTAGTAGAAACGGGGTTTCACCATGTTGGCTAGGATGGTCTCGATCTCTTGACCTCGTGATCCACCCGCCTCAGCCTTCCAAAGTGTTGGGATTACAGGTGTGAGCCACTGTGCCTGGCCTTGTATTTTTAGTAGAGACAGCCTTTTGCCATGTTGGCCAGGCTGGCCTGGAACTCCTGACCTCAGGTGATCCGCCCACCACAGCCTCCAAAGTGCTGGGATTACAGGAGTGAGCCACTGCACCTGGTGAATGCTTTTTGATCCTGGGGTGGGAAGGTTTGTTAGACCGTGGCCTGAAGCTCTTTCCCCATCTTTTTTGACAGAACTTTATGAGTATTGTATTAAAGAAGGCTATGCAGACAAAAACCTGATCGCAAAATGGAAGAAGCAAGGATATGAGAACTTGTGCTGCCTGCGGTGCATTCAGACACGGGACACCAACTTTGGCACGAATTGCATCTGCCGTGTACCCAAAAGCAAGCTGGAAGTGGTAATGTCTGATGCTCACGCTTGATGTTATTTTCAGCTCAAAATTCTGCCCTAGTCAGCTCTAAGGGATCTTACGTTATTTGGTTGGACTGGAATGTCATTTTGTTCCTGGATGTTCTGCTGGCTTTCCCTCCCAGGAGTGGGTCCCTCTGTTCAGGAAATCTGTGAGAGGCAGTGTGTGGCCGTGACTGTGTTTGTAGGTCTGGGGCCAATCTCAACTCCACTTTTGGGCAAATTACTGAACCCCTTTCCTCACTTAGGAAAATGGTGGTAAGGAGCCCTACTCCTGAGGTCGCGGCAGGGTGACATCAGGGAGGGGTGGCCACTCAGTGGGAGTTCCTGTCCCTTTGCCTCAGTCCTCACAGCGATACTTTCATGTTACCATCACTCCATCACTGTCTTTTTTTTTTTTAACCCCTGAGATGGAATCTTGCTCTGTCACCCAGGCTGGAACGCAGTGGCGTGATCTTGGCTCACTACAACCTCCGCCTCCCGTGTTCAAGCAATTCTCCTGCCTCAGCCTCCCTAGTAGCTCTGGGATTACAGGTGTGCATCACCACACCTAGCGAATTTTTGTATTTTTAGTAGAGACGGGGTTTTACTATATGGGTTGGGCTGGTCTCCAACTCCTGACCTCATGATCTGCCCACCTTAGCCTCCCAAAGTGCTGGGATTACAGGCATCAGCTATTGGGGGGCTCTGGGCAGAAGGGTGTGACTCAAGTGCATAGGCTTCTGCCCTTTCCCTCACCAGTGTGTCCCAGCACACTTCACCCTGAAGTCCCCAAGCAGTAGCAGAGCCACCTCTGCTCATGCAGGGTCTGCCACATTCACTTAGCAGAATAACGAGACTCATTTACACCGATTGCTTTTTCTTGACTGGCAAATGTGTATTGGATTTGCATAATGTATTACCAGTTCACATACAGATGTAACCTCAGTGTCAACAGTAGCTGTTTCCACCTTCATGAGGGAGCCAAATTTCCCCTGTCCAGAGCTGTCAGGAAGGGTTTCTGAGGTTTGTCCCTATACAGCCTGTTGGCAGGTTCTCCGTGGGGGGGTTGGTGCGAGCACACAGGGGCGAGCGTGGCGCCCAGGCATTGTCTCACTGTCCTCTGTTGCAGGGCCGCATCATCGAGTGCACACACTGCGGCTGCCGTGGCTGCTCTGGCTGAGGCTGGCGCTCTCCACCCTGGACTCTGGACTTCACAGGTTCCTGCCTGTGGCACCACCCGCTTCCTGGGAGCAGCGAGCAGTGCCCCAGGCCCGAGTTGGAGCACGGTCTCTACAGGGAAGACTTTACTGTCCATCAGATGTGATTTGTAAAAATAAAACCTTTAAACCTCTCGGCCCCAAGTCTGTTCTTTCAGAGCATTGGCCTGGGGGCAGCACCAGGCCCCAGGGACCAGATGCTCCAGCTCCGTGCTGGCCCCCTTGTGGTGTGCGAGGTGACACATGAAGGCGGCTGCAACTGCCATGGACCTGCCGGCTGGGAGTGTAGGCACCTTGGACCCAGCGTGTGTTCTCACACCATCTATGACACACTATATAGCTGTTCTTAAGGGCCTGGCTCATCCCCTAGGCGGGAGGTGACACCAGCTCACTTGTCTTGGGGCTCCCACAGAGCACTGGGGGCCAAGCACATTGTTCCAGCCATGCCCCCATCACTTGCCCCCAAGGCCTCTGTCCACAACAGCCTCCCTGCTGGTGTCCTGGTCCTCCCGGGGCTTGGTCCGAAACTTCTGCCAAGGGTGCGGGGTTTCCTCTGCGGGCATCACTTTCAGCCACTGCTTGTAATAGGCTCGGAAGCCGTCAATCTTCTCCAGGTAGGTGTTCTTCCCTTTGTACTGGAATTAGAAAAGTGAGGCTAGAATCACCGCCTGTTACCTACAGCTAATCCCAAACCTCAGAAGCTGGCTCAGGCCTGAAGGAAGCTGGTCGCTGCCATTTTCCCTTCCAGGTGGCTGCAGGGAACAGAGCAGAAAAGCTGTGAACATGCACTATGGAAGTAGCTTACTGCAGAGAAACAGGTCCCAGCTGGGTACCCCAGGGCAGGCCCAGACTCCCATCTGCCTGACAGCGTTCTCCCAAATATGCACCACTGTGTTCCTCCATCCATACTTGCACCCCAGGCCCCGAGGTCCCACCAGCTCTGCCTCTACAGCCTGCTGAGCCCCACCCCTTCCTGTCATCTCAACACTGCCCAGATGGGCTCCAGAGAGGTGGGGAAAAAGAAATGATGTACCAGGCAGAAACTGAGCTGGAACATACCAAAACAGCCAAAAACGACTATCTGACATACAGCTACTACCACACAATGATTAAAGGTGTGACTCAAAAGACTGGACAATTTCTAAACCTGAAGGGGCTGAATACAGCCTGAAAGCACAGAAAGCAAAACTGGACAGAATCACGAAGATAAACAAGCCCACCATCATCACGGAATATCAGTACAGATGCTCCTGAGAGCAGGGTTCTGCTCCTATAAACCCATCATAAATCAAAAATCAATCTACTGGCTGGGCATGGTGGCTCATGCCTGTAATCCCAGTATTTTGGGAAGCTAAGGCAGCTGGATCACATGAGATCAGGAATTCCAGACCAGCTTGGGAAATACAGTGAATCCCTATCTAAAGGATCAGCTGGGCCAGGCGCAGTGGCTGACACCTGTAATCCCAGCACTTTGGGAGGCACAGGCAGGCGATCACCTGATGTCGAGAGTTCAGGACCAGCCTGATCAACATGGAGAAACTACCATGTCTGCGAAAAATACAAAAAAATTAGCCAGATGTGGTAGTGCATACCTGTAATCCAAACTACTTGGGAGGCTAAGGCAGGAGAGTCACTTGAACCCGGGAGGCAGAGTTTGCAATGAGCTGAGATGGCACCATTGCATTCCAGCATGGACAAAAAGAGCAAAACTCCATCTCAAAAAAAAAAAAAAAAAAGGAAAATGCATCTATTGCTGGCAACACAGCAGAGGGTCCATTTTTTCTGAGACAGAGTCTTGCTGTGTCGCCAGGCTGGAGTGCAGTCACACAATCCCAGCTCACCGCAATCTGCCTCCTGAATTCAAGCAATTGTCCTGAGTAGCTGAGACTACAGGCATGCACTACCACACCCAGCTAATTTTTGTATTTTTAGATTTTTAGTAGAGATGGGTTTCACCATTTTGGCCAGGATGGTCTCAATCTCTTGATCTTGTGATCCGCCCACCTCAGCAGGCTTTATAATTATGCAAAAGTGATATGCATTCAGTAGAAACTGTAACCCCACTGTTAGTGGATCCTTACAGGGTTACATCCTGATAAAACCATTGCAAAGTTGAAAAATCCTTAAGTCAAACCATCTTTAAGTGAGGGACGTCTGTCTGTGACTTGAATACAGTATGCTTTAGGCCCATGACAGTCTTGTGACTGCTGAGTTGAACCTAAGACGACCCCTAGTGAGCCCTACACCAGAGTGAAGAGACAATCCTCTAAGATACACACAACATGTAATCAACAAAAACCAGTACCCAGAACATATAAAAAACCCTGGAATCAGTGAGAAAAGACTTGCAACCAACAGTTCAAAGCAAAGATGCACAGTTCAAAGACGCCCAGCTACACCTTCAGCTGCCAGGCATAATCTCTACTGCTGCCCCACCCATTTGTAGGAAGCCCTCAAAATGGCATTCAGGTGCGACACTTGCATGGTGTTCCTGACCCCACACCCTCTGGCTGTGTGTGTCCCTGCACATTTACTTGTCACCACCCCATCTGGGTTGTGCTCCAAGCCACAGTGGCTCTGGATGCTCCAGAGGTGCTCAGCACAGTGTGACTTGATGGACCCAAAAGCCAAATCCCCAGAGCCTGATACCTTCAGAATAGCAGGGAAACGCTGTGGCCATGACAAAGCAGATTCCAATACTCTGCCCTGCTCCTGCTGACACAGGAGACAGGCAGATAGTAAGAGCAACAGAGCCCTTGGCGAAATTTTCCTTTTAATAAAAAGCAACCTCCAAACCATTTCTTTTCTAACAAACAGCAGCCGGAAAAATTAAGCTGCAGACATAGATAAGCAAGCTGGAAGTTTGCATGGGGGAATGCTGGTAGCTGTGCCAATAGAAAAGGACTACCTGGGAGTCAGGTATGTTCAACATGGACGCCCCATCTTCCCTTTTGTCGTCACATGTACAGTAAAGAACCATGCAACATGGCACTGGCCAGGTAGAGAACCTATCTGCATAATAAAAGATTAGGGTGGGATGGCCAGCTGTTACACACGCTGCGTAAGTGGCACACCTGGTCCAACCAATCTTTTTCGTCCTTTGTATATCAGACACCAACTACTCAAGCTCATCTACAAAACCTTCTGCATTCACTGCAGAAGGGGCAACCTATTTCTCCTGTACCCCTCTCTGCAAGCAGAGAGCTCTTCTCTTTCTTTCGCCTATTAAACTTCCAATATATATATATATATATATATTTTTTTTTTTTTTTTTTTTGAGAC
>NW_022437099.1:231131-238743 GCF_009761245.1 Sapajus apella | reverse complement strand
TCGCTCGTTACCCAGGCTGGAGTGCAATGGCGCAATCTCGGCTCACTGCAACCTCCGCCTCCTGGGTTCAAGCAATTCTCCTGCCTCAGCCTCCCGAGTAGCTGGGACTACAGGCGTGCGCCACCATGCCCAGCTAATTTTTGTATTTTTAGTAGAGACGGGGTTTCACCATGTTGACCAGGATGGTCTCGATCTCTTGACCTCATGATCCACCCGCCTCGGCCTCCCAAAGTGCTGGGATTACAGGCTTGAGCCACCGCGCCTGGCCTTAAACTTCCAATCTTAACCTCTGTTTTTTTTGAGACTGAGTCTCCATCTATCGCCCAGACTGGAGTGCAGCGGCTGAATCTCAGCTCACTGCAACTTCTGCCTCCTGGGTTCCAGCGATTCTTGTGCCTCCATTGTAGCTGGGATTACAGGAACCCACCACCATGCCCAGCTAATTTTCGTATTTTTAGTGGAGATGGTGTTTTGCCTTGTTGGCCAGGCTGTTCTCGAACTCCTGACCTCAGGTGATCCATCTGCCTTGGCCTCTCAAAGTGCTGGGACTATAGGTAAGAGACAACGTGCCTGGCCATAACCTCACTATGTGTCCACATCCTTGATTTCCTTGGTGTGAGGCAACGAATCTTGGATATTTACCCCAGACGATGATGCCACTTCACTGCCTGCCCAGTCCCTGAACAAGCAGCAACCTATACAGAGCCCCCAGCAATATGCAGGTGCTGGGGATCCAGGGAGGCATGGCAGACAGCCTCTGCCTCCAGAAGCCTGTGAAACAGGGAAGGCCAGGGCCACCTGTGAGCACATGCTCCAAGACTGTGGGACACGGCATAAAGGAACAGAGTGGGAAGCAGTGGGGAGGGAAGACTTTCACCCCAGGTGAGACAGGCAGCCAGCTGGGCATCTCTGAGGGCCACTTAAGCCAAGACCTACAGGAGAAGGAGCCAGTCACATGAAAGTGGGTGGCACCTGAGGTAGCAGGAACACCAATGGCCTGAGGCAGGCAAGAGGCTGGTGGCCTCTGGGAACTGATGAAAAGCCAGTGGTACAGACACAGGCAGCAAAGGCAAGGCTGGCCTGAGACATGAGATGAACCATGCAGACAGGGACTCACAGGATGTGGTCTATGGATTTAGGGACTTCTAAGGGAAGCTGCTGGACAGTTTCAAGCATGGGAACGCAATCCCAAGAGCCAGAACTAGGGTGGATGGTGGTGTGGGGTGGCAATGGTGAAGGGGCTGATACGCTTCTGAGCTTGGGACACACACCCGGTCAAAGGTGGGAGGGTACTGGGCTGCAAACTCCAGCTGGCGGATGACCACTTCGTTCACTGGGACACTGTTCTGCCTCATGTCCTTCAAGATGTTGATGAGATAGGTGTAGTCCAGCTTCTGGACGGCCGCATTGATGAGGGCGCTGTAGATGTAGGTGTTGGGGGTCACCTGGCACTTCTAGAACACACGGACATCATAGCATCAGCAAGATGATGGCAGCCATCGGGATCCAGCAGCTCCCACCCTCTATCAATCAGGCTAGCTCCCAGGACCAGTGGCCAGGGCCAGCAAGGCAAACCTGGCAGCAACGATGGGCTGAACGTCCCTTTCCAGTAGGAAAGCCAAGCCCAGCCCCTCCCCTCTGCCGTGAAGAAGCTGTGGAAAAGGATGCCCGTGCTGCTCTCAGGCACCAACTGACTCGGGCAGAAAATGACACGGGAGACACCACCTCCTCACTCCCTGGTGTGAGTTTCCTGGTGACACACAGTCACTGGAAGATGGTGGTCAGCCTAGAAATGCAGCGAGCCTTGGCTGGGTGAGCCTGGTAGGGTCTGGGAAAACAGCAAGAGGATGATGGACCCCAACAACCCAGGAAGCAGCTTCTGCTACGGTCAGATGAAATGTATGCAGCACTTCCAGTAGGGACTGGGTGGAAGGCACAGAAGATCTCGAGAGCTTTGAAAACTGCCCTTAGCCCCCTAGGAATTCTTCCCCCTAGGAATCCCTGCCATCCCTCCAGAGTGTTGGGGCCGAGGCCTGTCCCCACCCCTCAGTGTCACCCCATGGCCACCTTCTTCCAGACGGGAATGCCTGTGGCTCTCTATGCCCAGCTCTGAAACACTCACCGAGATCTGCTTCCCCTAAAATGGGACTGAAGACTACTCTACACTGGAAACTCATCGACCCACTCTCCTTGTCCCAATGCACAGCTCGTCATGTCCAGGTAGGGGGCCTGGGAGACTCTGGGAACCCCTACTCCCCCCGATTTTCCTCCTGAGCCACAGAGTGCTCCTCAGCACCATGGGCATCCTGCCCAGGCCCAGGTCCACTCACCTTCATGTCTGTGAGGAGCTGCAGACCGTCCCTTGGCCTGTGACACCCGATAGCCAGGTTGCAGAACGTCTGCAAGTTGGGGACGAGGCCCTTCTTTGCCAGGACCGGTAACAGCGCCTTAGCCCCATCCAGGTCTCCCAGCTTGCTCTTCTTTCTCACCAGCGTGTTGAAGAATGTCAGGTCGGCCTCCACCTGGTGCACGTCTGGGAGGGCCAGCACCAAGGACTCCATGGGACTCCCAGGCTCCACCACCTCAGCCAGTAGCGTGAGGGTCCTGATGTCAGGCTGCTGCCCATGCTCTGCCATTTTGCTCAGGAAGCCCTCCAAGCCCCCCATCAAGGCTAGCCGGTCAGCTGGGCTGGTCACTGTCCCAAAGGAGACCACAGTGGTGGGGACAGCCCTGGGGGTCAGGAGGTTGATTTCCAGCTCCACAGGAGATGGCTTCTGGGCCACTGGGGTGAGGCCCTCCACTGTGTGGCTGGGATCTGCCTCGGTTTCCACCTCTGGCTGGGCCTTGCTGGGCACTCTGGCTTCCTGAGGCTCTGGAGGCCCAAGTGCCTGAGGTTCCAGAAACAGCTGCCTCTCCAGGGCCTCCACATGCAGCATGGTTGACATGCGGTTGCCTGCCTTGGCCTGGGATGTCCTCCTTGGCCGCTGCCTGCCCACCGGGGGCTGAAGCAGGGTCACCTCCTCCCTGGGCTTCAGAAGCAGCTCTGAGGCCACCTGGGGGTCCCCCAGGCCACAGTCCCGAGCTGCCACCAACAGCAGGTTGTAGATGTCCCGATTTGGCTGTAGCCCCAAATTCAGCATCAGCCGCCACACCTGCCAGGGGAGAGACAAACATCAGCTCAGTGCTCCCATCCTGCAGCCAGGTGCAGGGCTCACGCCTGGAATCCCAGGGCCTTGAGAGTTTTAGGTGGCAGGATCCCTTGAGTTCAGGAGTTCCAGACAAGACCCTGCAACATAGCAAGACACTGCATCAAAACAAACAGGCCTCTATTCTAAATCTTCTGGGGAAAAATTTAAAAAAAAAAAAAAGAAAAGAAAAGAAAAAACAAACAGGCCAGGCGTGGTGGTTCACGCCTGGCCTGTAATCCCACCACTTTGGGAAGCTAAGGCGAGCAGATTGCTTGAGGTCAGGAGTCCAAGACCAGGCCGCCCAACATGGTGAAACCCCATCTCTATTAAAAATACAAAAATTATTGGTGTGGTAGTGCATGCACATAGTCCCAGCTACGCAGGAGGCTAAAGTGAGAGACACTTAACCCGGAGGTTGAGGTTGCAGTGAGCCGAGATCACACCACAGCACTGCAGCTTGGGTGACAGAGTAAGACTTTGACAAAACAATTTTTAAAATTTTTTAAAAATAAAAATAAATAAAAAGCTTTCTAACCGGGAGCTGTGGTTCACGTCTATAATCCCAGCACTTCGGGAGGCCCACGCAGTCGGATCACGTGAGGCCAGGGGCTCAAGACAAGCCTGGTCAACATGGTAAAACCCCATCTCTACTAAAAATACAAAATTAGCTGGGCATGGTGGCACACACCTGTAATCCCAGTTACTTGGGAGGCTGAGGCAGGACAATCCTCTGAACCCGTGAGGTAGAGGCTGCAGTAAGCCGAATTGCGCCACTGCACTCCAGCCTGGGCAACAGTGAGACTCCATCTCGAAATGAATGAATGAATGAGTGACTCCTGGGTCACACCTGCAGAAGTGCTAGTGGGGCTGTGGGAGGATTGAACAAGTCCCCAGGTGAATGTGTAGCAGTCTTTCAGGAATGGTAAGTTTAGTGGGTCTGAGTCAACTGCAAAGCAGAGTGCGAGAGGTGGGGGCTGCCCTCATTCCACCTCCAAAAGCCTCTTCTCCCTGCCATCTGTAGACGGAGGCTGCAGTGGCTGCTGGGTTTTCCCAAAAGAGCACAGATATAAAAATACCCAGCACAGGGCCATCAAGAGTGCTCACAGGATCACCATTTTACACCCCTGGCCCAGGGAAAGCAGGGCAGGAAGGTGGGGTGGGAGGGACATACCTGGAGAGCGTACCGGAAGCCCGTCTTCTTGTCTTGGATGCAGCCCATAAACAGAAAACTGAAGGTCTCCTCTGTGACCACGTGCCCTTTGCGGATGATTTCCTGGGGGAGGGAACAAAGAGGTCCCATTGAGAACCTGCAGCAGGCTGGGCATCATGGCTCATGTCTGTAATCCTAGCACTTTGGGAGGCCAAGGCAGGAGTTTGAGACCAGCCTGAGCAACATAGCAAAACCCTGTCTCTACACTCAGATCAAGGACACCTCCTCCAGGAAGCCTTTCCTCGAGTGCACAAAGCATGACACAGCACACAGTGGCACACACACCCTCCAGTCAGCCTGAAGCCCCTAAGGGCAGGGTTTCATCGGATCCATCTGTGAACCCCAGTGCCCAACACAGGCTGTCTCACCCTCCCTGAGCCTTCCTGCACGAGGAGAGATAGACACCACAGCCCCGCCCCTGCCACGTGGGACCAGCCCCACAACAGGGAGCAGGAAGGCAGGGGAAGTCTCACTTTGAACACATCGAGGCACATCCTAAGGTCTGCACACTTGGCAGCCATCTTCAGCAGTGCATGGTACGTTTTCAAGTTGAGCTGGAAGTTTCTGGCTTGGAGCTGCTGCCGGAGCTTCAGGGCACTCTGCAGAGCCGAGTCCTTCCAGGGAGATTCAGCACAGACGTTGAACAGGGCCGTGTAGGTGGCATCTGAGGGCTCCAGGCCCCGCTTTTTCATCTGTGGAGATGGAAGCAGCCCTCAGTGGTGGCCCGGGATCAGATGTATACACAGGTGAGCAGCCGCCCCACAGGGGGCTGAGGCTGGAGAGGACCCCGTTACAGCATCCACCACACCGGGCTCTAAGGCAGAGCCATGGTTCACATCAGAGCCCAGCTCTTCAAACACAGATACACTCGAGGGACTTTGAAAACTGAGCCCACACCCACAGATGGACCAAACAGAAGCCATCCTGCCCTGGGCACTTGTCAGCCCACTCCAGGCCCCAGGTGCTGGCAGCAGGGTCTTCCTGATGTCCCCACCTTCAGGCCACCCTGTCAAGGGGAAAGGGCCTGTAGTGCTAACTACCTGAGGGGTCCTGGGCAACACTTCCTCATGAAAATGGGGATGACACCATCACCTTGAAAATAGGGACACCTGTGGCAAGTGGAGGGTGTGCTGCCATGCTCTAGGGGTGGCCCCGAGCCAGTGGCGCGATGCACATTGTCAGGGCCACCCGATCTGCTGAGTCACACACCCAGAGGTAGATGATACTCAGCTTATTGAGCCTCCAGGGGACTGAGACAGGTGCTCAAGGTTGACAATCCCTAGTGAAGCCCAGCACTCTACTGCCCAGAGAAGGTCCATCTGGCAGAGGGCAGGCAACAGGCAGCTCAGTGGCAGAAAGCCATGGCATTTGGGGTTCAAATCCCAGCCCCAGTGCTTTCAAGTGGGGAGGCCTTGGACATGTCTCTTCCTCACTCTGTGCCTCAGTTTCCTTATCTGAAAAGCAAAGATGGCAGTCCCTACACTGAGGATGACGTAGGCTCTGCATGTATTGCTGCACTCCACAGAGGCACACTGACGACTTGCTAACCTGCCTGGCACCAGCCCTGAAGTTAGCAGAGCGGACACAGCCTGTCCTTACTGAGTTTACACTCGATAAGGGAGACACACTGCAGGTGAGTCACTAAAAACAGTAACAAGACTGGGTGCAGTGGCTCGTGCCCCAATCCCAGGACTTTGGGAGGCAGAGATGGGCAAATCACCTGAAGTCAGGGGTTCAAGTACAGCTTGGCCAACATGTCTTCTACAAAAAAATTAGCCGGGGGTGGTGGTGGGTGCCTTTAATAATCCCAGCTACTCGGGAGGCTGAGGCAGGAGAATCGCATGAACCTGGGAGGGGGAGGTTGCAGTGAACCGAGATCATGCCACTGTACTCCAGCCTGGGGGACAGAGCCAAGACTCCTGTCTCAAAAATAAATAAAATAAAAAACAATAAAAAATAATAACTTTTGGCTGGGCGTGGTGGCTCACGCCTATAATCCCAGCACTTGGGGAGGCCAAGGTGGATCACCTGAGGTCAGGAGTTTGAGACCAGCCTGGCCAACATGGTGAAACCCAGTCTCTACTAAAAATACAAAAATTAGCCAGGCATTGTGGTGTGCACCTGTAGTACCAGCTACTTGGGAGGCTGAGGCAGGAGAATCGCTTGAACCTGGGAGGCGGAGGTTGCAGTGAGCAGAGATCATGTCACTGTACTCCAGCCTGACGACAGAGCAAGACTCTGTCTCAAAAAATAATAATAATTTTGTCTCAAAAAGACAAAGTGAGACTCTGTCTCAAAAAAAAAAAAAAAAAAAAAGAGTCTCACTCTATCTCCCAGGCTGGAATGCAAGGACTCAATCTCGGATCACTGCAACCTCTGCTTCCCGGGTTGAAGTGATTCTCCTGCCTCAGCCTCCTTACAAGTAGCTGGGATTGCATGAGCACACCACCATGCCCAGCTAATTTTTGCATTTTTAGTAGAGACAGGTTTTACCATGTGGGTCAGGATGGTCTTGATCTCTCGACCTTGTGATCCGCCTGCCTCGGCCTCTCAAAGTGCTGGGATTATAGGCATGAGCCACCGCACCAGGCCAAAAATAAAATTTTTTAAAAAGGATGTAATGGTAATTTATCATCTGTCACTGCAATTTCTTCCCCTTGCTTCCAACTAGAGACCATGAGAGTATGTCTCAAATAACGAGAAGCCTAGGGTTCCCAGGCACCTTCAGTTTCTGGCTGCAGAAGAGGTGTCTCTCCTGCAGAGTCTACAGGACTAACTAAATAAAGGCAATAGCTTCCTGGCTCCGAGATTAACAAATATAACACACCTAAGAGGTGAGTGGATGTAAAGTAAAGCCACTTCCAGGAGGAGTGAGAGCCCTTTGCAAAATGCCAGCTCTGGAAGAAGAGTGCACATGTGTACACGTTGTGGGAGAGAAGGATTGGATGTAACTGAAAAAAGGGCTAGGTGCAGTGGCTCATGCCTATAATCCCAGCACTTTTGGAGGCCAAGATGGGTGGATCACTTGAGGTCAGGAGTTCAAGACCAGCCTGGCCAACGTGCTAAAATGCTATCTCTATTAAAAATACAAAAAAATGGGCCGGGCGCGGTGGCTCAAGCCTGTAATCCCAGCACTTTGGGAGGCCGAGGCGGGTGGATCACGAGGTCAAGAGATCGAGACCATCCTGGTCAACATGGTGAAACCCCGTCTCTC
>NW_022437099.1:226274-231031 GCF_009761245.1 Sapajus apella | reverse complement strand
AAAAAAAAAAAAAAAAAAAAAAATACAAAAAAATGAGCCAGGCGTAGTGGCTTGCCCCTGTACTGCCAGCTACTCAGGAGGCTGAGGCATGAGAATCACTTGAGCCCAGAAGGCGGTGATTGTAGTGAGCCAAGATCGTACCGCTGCACTCCGGCCTGGGCGACAAAGTGAGAGCCTGTCTCAAAAAAAGGAAAAAAAAAAAAGAAAAAAAGGAGCAGGTGCAGTGGCTGTGGGCTGTAATCCCAGTACTTTGCGAGGCTGAGTCGGGTGGCCAGGGGTTAGAGGCCAGCCTAGAAAACACAGCTCAATCCTACCTCTATAAAAATTTTTAGCCGGGCGCGGTGGCTCAAGCCTGTAATCCCAGCACTTTGGGAGGCCGAGGCGGGTGGATCACGAGGTCAAGAGATCGAGACCATCCTGGTCAACATGGTGAAACCCTGTCTCTACTAAAAATACAAAAAATTAGCTAGGCATGGTGGTGCGTGCCTGTAATCCCAGCTACTCAGGAGGCTGAGGCAGGAGAATTGCCTGAACCCAGGAGGCGGAGGTTGCGGTGAGCCAAGATCGTGCCATTGCACTCCAGCCTGGGTAACAAGAGCGAAACTCCCTCTCACAAAAAAAAAAAAAAAAAAATTTTAAAATTAGCCCGATAAGGTACTACACACCTGTAGTTACAGTTACTGGCAAGGCAGAGGCAGGAAGAACTCTTGAGCCCAGGAGTAGGAGGCTGCAGTGAGCTATGATTGCACTCTGGCCTAGACAACAGAGTGAAACTCCGTTTTTTTTTTTTTTTTTTGAGAGACAGTCTTGCTCTGTTGCCCAGGCTGGCATGCAGTGGCTCAATGTTGGCTCACCACAACCTCTGCCTCTTAGGTTCAAGTGATTCTCCTGCCTCAGCCTCCTGAGTAGCGGGACTACAGGTGTGTGCCACCACACACGGCTAATTTTTTTATATATTCTTTCTTTTTTTTCTTAGAGTCTTGATCTGTCTCTGAGGCTGGAGTAAAATGGCGCAATCTCAGCTCACTGCAACCTCCGTCTCCCAGGTTCAAGCAATTCTCCTGTATCAGCCTCCCAAGTAGCTGGGATTACAGGTGCCTGCCACTGCATCCAGCTAATTTTTGTACTTTTTAGTAGAGATGGGGTTTCGCCATGTTGGCCAGGCTGGTCTTGAACTCCTGACCTCAGGTGATCCACTCACCTCGGCCTCCCAAAGTGCTGGGATTACAGTCGTGAGCCACCACACCCTGCCTAATTTTTGTATTTTTAGTAGATAGAGATGGGGTTTCACCATGTTGGCCAGGCTGGGTCTCAAACTCCTAACCTCAAGTGATCCGCCCATCTCAGCCTCCCAAAGTGCTAGGATTACAACCTTGAGCCACCGCCATCGCCTTTTTTTTTTTTTTTTTTTTTTTTTTTTTCAGAGTCTCACTCTTTCCCTCAGGCTGGAGTACAGTGGTGCGATCTCGGCTCACTGCAACCTCCGCCTCCCAGGTTCAAGTGATTCTCCTGCCTCAGCCTCCTGAGTAGCTGTGATTACAGGCACACACCCCACACCTGGCTAATTTTTGTATTTTTAGTAGAGATGAGGTTTCAGCATGTTGGTCAGCTGGTCTCGAATTCCTGACCTCCTGTGATCAGCCTGCCTTGGCCTCCCAAAGTGCTGGGATTACAGACTTGAGTCACTGTGCCCGGCTGAGGCCTCATCTCTTAAGAAAAAAGAAAGGGAAATGGGGACCACTGCAGTCCAGGCAGGTGCTGAAGGGCTTTCCATGTCATCTCATGTATCACCCACAATCACCATCATTTTAAGGAGATGACTCTGAGGCCAGGGAGGTGAAGTCACCTGCCCAGCAGAATCACTATCAAGCGGCACACCAGGGATCTGCCCCGGCTGCCCCACAACCACAGGCACCTCATTGTAGAGCTTGAAGGCCTTCTTCAGGTAGCCGGCCCGCCCGCAGCCCCCGATCAGCACCGTGTAGTTGCTCTCCATTGGCTGCAGTCGCTCCTCCTTCAGCATCTGCCTCTCAAACAGGTCCAGGGCTTCGACCAGCTGCAGGGGAAGAGGCAACAGGACAGGGGCTCAGGACTACCTCAGAGACCCTCGGCAGAGAGAGGGAGGTTGAGGCTGAGGGACCCTCCTGAGACAGTGCAGGACGGTGGCCCTGGGTGACTGCAAACTCCCTAGGCCCCCAGCTGTCTCTGCCCTATCCTGACCCTCACATCATTCCCCTGGTAAAGCCTCATTTCATTCCTTTATTCCTTGATTATTTTCATCTGTTGATTCAGACAATAATTACTGAGTGCCTCAATGAGCCAGGCAAGGTCTATCCACTGCAGATACAGCTGGGAACAAGTGGGAGCTCCTTCTTGGAGCTCATGTTCTGGAGTGGAAAGACAGACACAAGGCCAGGCATGGTGGCTCACGCCTGTAATCCCAGCACTTTGGGAGGCCGAGGCGGGTGGATCACGAGGTCAAGAGATCGAGACCATCCTGGTCAACACGGTGAAACCCTGTCTCTACTAAAAATGCAAAAAATTAGCTGGGCATGGTGGCACGTGCCTATAATCCCAGCTACTCAGGAGGCTGAGGCAGGAGAATTGCCTGAACCCAGGAGGCGGAGGTTGCGGTGAGCTGAGATCGCGCCATTGCACTCCAGCCTAGGTAACAAGAGCGAAACTCTGTCCCAAAAAAAAAAAAAAACAAAAACAAAAATTAGCCAGGCATGTTTGCACATGCCTAGAATCCCTGCTACTTGGGAGTCTGAGGCAGGAAAACTGCTTAAACCTGGGAGGCAGAGGCTACACTGAGCTGAGATTGAGCCACTGCACTCCAGCCTGGGTGACAGAGCAAGACTCCATCTCAAATAAACAAAAAAAAGACAGACATGAAATAGGCTAATTAAGAAAGACATACAGTATGTCAAGTGGTGACAGGTGCTACAAACAAAACTAAACCAGGGCCAGGCAAAGTGGCTCATGCCTGTAATCCCAGCACTATGGGAGGCCAAGGTGGGCGGATCACCTGAGTTCAGGGGTTCGAGACCATCCTGGCCAACATGGCGAAACCCCATCTCTACTAAAAATACAAAAATCAGCAAGGCGTGGTGGCACATGACTGTAATCCTAGCTACTCAGGAGGTTGAGGCAGGAGAACTGCTTGAACTCCCCAGGGGGCAGAGGCTGCAGAGGGCCAAAACTCCCCCCCTCCCTTCCCCCCGGGGGAAAGAGAGAGACCCCCTCTAAAAAAAAAAAAAAAAAAAAAAACAACTAAAGTAGGGAATGCCAGAAGGATGTGGAGTTCCAGAAGGATGTGGAGGATTCACTTTTCTTTTTTTCTGAGACAGTCTTTTCCGTTACTCAGGCTGGAGTGCAGTGGTAAGATAAGCTCAGTGCAGCCTCCATCTCTACAATAAAAATACAATAAAATAAAACTGCAGTGAAGGATTGAGAAGGACAGGGATACTTATAGCCATGAGGCTGGCAGTTCAGCCAATGCAAAGAGCGGAGGTCCACAGACTGGGCCCTGTGCAGCCCAATACTTAGAGGCTGAGAAGGTCGAGTGACCCCTTGCAAAACACTGAGCTGCCAGGGGAAAGACGCTAGGAGCCTCAGAACCTAAAGCGCTCCTCACCTTCCCTTCCTTGATCAGGCGTTTGCACTGCAAGAAGTACCAGTATGGGGTGTTTCTCCGGCCTCGCCATAGTTTGGGCTCTGGTTCCATTTGCTCATCTTCCTCATTGCTCTGTTCCCTGAGCCGCAGGTTATGGAACTGGGCTGTTGATTTGCGGAATACTTTCCGGGAGGAGTATTTGTCAGAAAGGGTCCCAAAACTCTCCTCCTCCTCTTCGTCTTCCTCCTGAGTGGCCGTGGGGTTGGAGTGGCTCGGGTCAGAGCCCAGACTGCCTGTGTTCTCCTGGCCAAGGGACAGCTGAGAGGAAGAGCTGCTGAAGGCCGCCCACGCTGGCCGCATCAGCCGCTCCCTGCCTCCTGCCCACCTGACTCTACAGGGGTCCAGGTGTTGCAGGATAAACAGTCCCATGGGGCGAGCCCTGGAGAACAGTCGAGTGAGTCTCATGAGGTCCATTTCTGGCTTTCCTGTCCCTCCAGGGCCTGGTATATATCAGGAAAATTAAGAGAGTCAACTCAGTTCCTAATCACAAAAAGCAGAGAGAGAGAAGTGGTTAGAAGTATGGGCCCAGGCTGGGAACGGTGGCTCACTCCTGTAATCCCAGCACTTTGGGAGGCCAAGGCTGGCGTTATCACTTGAGGTCAGGAGTTTGAGACCAGCCTGGACAATATGGTGAAACCCCATCTCTACTACAAATACAAAAATTAGCCGGGTGTGGTGGTGGGCACTGGTAACCCCAGCCACTAGGGAGGCTGAGGCGGGAGAATCACTTGAACCTGGGAAGACGGAGCTTGCAATGAGCTGTGACTGCACCACCACACTCCAGCCTGAGGAACAGTGAGACTCCATGTCAAAAAAAAAAATAACAGGTTGGGTGCGGTGGCTCATACCTGTACTCCCAGCACTTTGGGAGGCCAAGGCCAGTGTTAGCACTTGAGGTCAAGAGTTTGAGACCAGCCTGGCCAACATGGTGAAACCCTGTCTCTACTAAAAATACAAAATTAACCAGGCGTGGTGGCATGGGCCTGTAATCCCACCTACTTTCAAGGCTGAGGCAGGAGAATCGCTTGAACCCAGGAGGCGGAGGTTGTGGAGGCTGTGGTACGAGATCACCGTTGCACTC
>NW_022437099.1:203938-226174 GCF_009761245.1 Sapajus apella | reverse complement strand
AAAAAAAAAAAAAAAAAAAAAAAAAAAAAAAAAAAAAAACCTAGACCCAGCAAGGGGAGAGACTTGCTGGGGTCCTACAGCAGCACAGTGAATGATACTAGCCAGCTTGGGCAGGGCTGGCTTTGAACTCAGGTCCATGTAACCTATGGAAAGACTCTCCTGACCAGCATCTTCGTGAAACTAGTGCAGGGGGGCCTTTATCATTTTGTTTCTGGCAAGCCCTGCCACTCCTTCTTACAAGCATGGTGTTTATATAATTTTCTTTTTTTTTTGGAATGGGGTCTTCACGTTGCCCAGGCTGGAATGAAATGGCACAATCATAGCTCACTGCAACTTCCAACTCCTGGGCTCAAATGATCCTCCCACCTCAGCCTCCCAATTGACTGGAACTACTGGCGCACACTACAATGCCTGGCTAATTTTTCGTAGAGATGGAGTTTCCTTATATTGCCAGACTGGTCTAGTACTCCTGGCCTCAAGCAATCCTCCAGCCTGGGCCTCCCAACATGCTGGGATTGCAGGCATAAGCCTCCATGCCCTGCCTTACGTGCTTTAAGGGCAATACACAGAATTACAAAATAGTAATGATATTGAAATAAATATCCAAATGTTTTAAAAACAAATTTCTACTATACTAGTATAGATGCTTCTTTCAATGCATTAAATAACAAGACCCTATCATAATTTCAAAGCAGTAATGAATATGACAGCTTAAAATAACACCTGGTAGATGCCGCACAAACTGGTTTTTTTGAGTCTCACTCTAATGTCCTTGCCTCAGCCTCCTGAGTAGCTGGGATTACATGGGTGCACCACCACGCCCGGCTAATTTGTATATTTTTAGTAGAGACAGGGTTTTGCCATGTTGGCCAGGCTGGTCTCAAACTCCTCACCTCAAGTGATCCGCCCACCTGGGCCTCCCAAAGTGCTGCGGTTACAGGTGTGAGCCACCACGCCCGGCCTTGCACAAACTCTTCTCTGGAACTATCATTTACACTTCCTCTCACTTGAAATTAGGACATAGTTTCAGGCACTGCTAAGGCTGCTCCAGCAATAGGGAAAAGAAATGCTAAATTTCACATAGAGAAAATAACGGTGTCATTTTGTTCCTACACAAGTTCATTACCCAACCCTGGTTAAAAATCCCTCAATTAGGCCGTACAATGGCTCATGCCTATAATCCCAGCACTTTGGGAGGCCCAGGTGGGAGGATTGCTTGGGGCTCGGGGCCAGGGATTCGAGACCAGCCTGGGCAGCGTAGCAAGACCCCCAACCCCCAACTACAAAAATTAAAAATAAAAATCACCTAGAAGGGAATGTGGGGGCCCACTTTTTGGTACATGTTCCACCTCCCTTTCCTCTTGTACATAAACCCATGCCTCAAATTGACTTTGCCTTCCTCAACAAAGGCTTGAAGCACACAAAAAAATAAAAATAAAATTCAAATAATCAGCCAGACGGGCTCAGTAGCTTAAGCCTATTGTAATCTCAGCACTTTGGGAGGCTAAAGTGGGTGGATCACCTGAAGTCGAGAGTTTGAGACCAGCCTGACCAACACGGAGAAACTCCGTCTTTCCTAAAAGTACAAAATTAGTAAGGCGTGGTGGCAGGTGCCTGTAATCCCAGCTACTCGGGAGGCTGAGGCAGGAGAATCGCTTGAAACTCGGGAGGCGGAGGTTGCGATGAGCCGAAATTGCACCATTTCACTCCAGCCTGGGCAACAAGAGCGAAATTCCATCTCAAAAAAAAAAAAAAAAAATTAGCCAAGCGTGGTCGTGCAGCGTCTGTAGTCCCAGCTACTCCCGAGGCTGAGGTGGGAGGATCGCTTGAGCTTGAGAACTTGAAGCTGCGGTGAGCTATAATCGCACCACTGTACTCCAGCCTGGGCCACAGAGCGAGAAAAGAAAAAATCCTCAATTAGAGACACTTTGCGGCCGTCCTTCCTCGGAGACCTGCTCTTCCTCAGACCCCCACCTGGACCCTCAGGCCAACGCCGAACCCTCTCCACACGGACCTCTGCAGCCTCACTTTCCTTCCTCTGACACCCCCGGCTCCAATCCTGGCTCGGACACTTCCTGCCCCTGTGATGTGTCTCTGCCCGGGTCCCGGGGCTTCTGCGAGGATCACACAGGAACTCACTTGAAGTGTCCGGAGCAGTGCACTCCGCCGGTGCGCCCGCGTCGCGCCCTGCCGGAGCCCCGCAGCGCACGCAAGCCTCCCTCCGGTCACCTGCTCCCCGGGTGCGCAGGCGCAGTCCGCGTCGCCGACTCGCGTGTGGTTTCGGGTTTCCGGCGAAGCGAGGCCGGCGTTCGGCTGGCGGCTAGCCGGGACTAGCGGAGCAGTGGAACTCCGCGCTCGATTGGCCGGTCCTGGACAGGCGCATGGGCCGGCGCGGGCTCCGGGCGCTCCCGGCATCCCTCGGGTGGCGGCGGCGGCGAGGCGAAGCGGGACCGTGTGTGGCGGGGCCGGCGGCTGGGTCGGCGGCGGGTAGAGGCGACAGGGCGTCAGGAGACCTAGGGGGAACCGGGCCGGTGGGGCCGCCGCCGCCACCATGCAGGAAATCATCGCCAGCGTGGACCACATCAAGTTCGACTTGGAGATCGCGGTGGAGCAGCAGCTCGGGGCGCAGCCGCTGCCCTTCCCCGGCATGGACAGTGAGCGCGGGGCCCAGGCGGGAGGGCGAGAGCGACTCGGACCCGGGACTCTTCGCCTCGGTCTTGAGACGTCCCCCCACCCCCACCTCCGCCTCCTCTGGATCCTGGGATCCCTCCCCTTTGGTCCCGGGACTCCTCCCACCTCCTCCGGGTCCTGGGACCCTCCCCTTTAGTCCCTCCTCTGTGGTCCCGGGACTCTTCCCACTCTATCCTGAGACCTCCTCTTCTGGATCCCGGGACCCTCACCCTTGGTTTTAGGACTCCTGAATCCCAGGCCCCCATTTCCACCGTCTGGGGACCCCTTTTCCCCTCACTTGGACTCAGGAGTTCCCTGCCTCGGATTTGGCCTCATGCGGCGGCGGTTCAGAGGTAATCTGTAGGAGGGCAGGAATTTGTTCGCTTAATTCTTGAATTAAGGTGGGTTATCCAGGATTGGAACCCTCCCTTAGCACTCTCCCAAATACAGGAGAGTACTAGGGTATCCCACTCCCTACTTCCCGCCCCCCACCCTACGTTGAGTGTCTCGTCTTGCTTTCTTTAAAACTGAGGCGTTGGAGGAGGCCTGCTGACGGAAGGACCACCTCTTTTTAGGAGACCCCAGCTAGACTCTCAAACCCCTCTAGGACTCATTCTTTTGGGAGCTCATCCCCAATTTGGGGCCTGTCTCCACTTTTTTCTGGACCTCAATTCTGAGTTAATTATCACACCCAGCAGCTGTATGGACCCTTGACCTAAATGAACTTCCTTCACTCCTTCCCTTCGTGTGGTGACCCCTGGCTCCCCACCCGCTACTCAGTGGAATATCTTGTACTTTAAAAGAAACTAATCGTTTTCTTTGTGTCTTCTTTATTATCTTTTTTTCGAGACAGAGTCTCGCTTTTGTCGCCAGGGTGTAGTGCAGTGGCGCGATCTCGGCTCACTGCAATCTCCGCCTCCCGGGTTCAAGCAGTTCTCCTGCCTCAGCCTCCCGAGTAGCTGGGACTACAGGCAAGCGCCACTATGCCCAGCTAATTTTTGTATTTTTTTAGTAGAGACAGGGTTTCACCGTGTTGGCCAGGATGGTCTCGATCTCTTAGCCTCGTCATCCGCCCGCCTCGGCCTCCCAAAGTGCTGGGATTACAGGTGTGAGCCACCGCGCCTGGCCTTCTTTTCTGTCTGGACATACAGTACTTGAAATCTAATGCTATAACCTTAAAGTTTGGGGGCTGGTGGAAGTCACTGAGTTCAATCCACAGATGGAGAAACTAAGACCCAGGTGGGGTGGGGGAAGGGACTTGCTGACGACCACCACTCAATGGATGGCAGACCTGGGGTCTCCTACAGAGAGGTGGTCCTCCTCAGCAAGCTCTCCAGTGTTCTGTGCTGTCGCCCACAACTACCAGTGGGGTCTCCCACCTCTCCCAGCAGCCTCCCTCTCCTCAGGCAGCCATGCCTTGTCATGCACATGTGACTTCTAAGTCTGTCCCTTCATGTGGTTTTTTTTGTTTGTTTGTTTGCTTTTGAGATAGGGGCTCCCTCTGTAAGTATAAGTGCCTTGGTGGCGCAATCATGGCTCAGTGCAGCCTTGACTTCCCAGGCTCCAGCAATCCTCCCACCTCAGCTTGCCAAGTAGCTGGGACCACAGGCGTGCACCACCATGCCTGACAGATTTTTTGTGTGTGTATTTTTTGGTAGAGACACAGTTTCGCCATGTTTCCCATGGCGAATCTTGGACTCCTGAGCTCAAGCAATCCTTTCACCTCGGCCTTCAAAAGTACTGGGATAACAGGCATGAGCCACCACACTTGGCCTAGATATACTTTTTTTTCGCTGTCTGTCCCACAAATTTACATGGTGACACTTCTGTACTAGATAATTTCGCTGGGCAGGGCGAGGTGGCTCACACCTGTAATCCTAGCACTTTGGGAGGCCAAGGCGAGCAGATCACCTGAGGTCAGGAGTTCGAGACAAGCCTGGAAAACATGGTGAAACTCCATCTCTACTAAAAATACAAAAATTAGCTGGGCATGGTGGTGGGCGCCTATAATCCCAGCCATTGGGAGGCTGAGGCAGGAGAATTTTTTGAACCCAGGAGGTGGAGGTTGCAGCAAGGCAAGATTGCACTATTGCAGTCCAGCCCAGGCAACAAGAGTGAAACCCCATCTCAAAAAAAAAATGTTATTTCTTGATATTGTACTCCAGCCTTCCTTTCCCCACCCACTCTTTACTCCTTGAAAGGATCTTGTATATAGGAGGCTCTCAAAGCACTGGGTAATAACTGCTCTCAATGTATGTGTCTCATTTCAGGACATTACTAATAAGCAGCTTCATCCTTGATTGGGCTTTGCATGTTTTTGCTACTTTATTTCCTGTACCCTGAACCCTTGGTGGGTCAGAGTTCAGAAGGGTTCCCTCCCACTGTCTTCAGACATAATAGCAATTGTACCTCTTTGTTTGATTCTTTTCCTTTTCTCTCCATTCTACAGAGTCGGGGGCTGCTGTCTGTGAATTCTTTTTAAAAGCTGCCTGCGGCAAAGGTAAAAGACTCCAGGCTCCCTGATGTGCCTCCTGAGGTGCCCTCCTACCTCCTTGTCCCCAGCAGACTTGGAGGCCCCCAGGTCTCTGGCTCACATTCCTTTCTATAGACTAATGATCCAGGTCTCTGGCTCACATTCCTTTCTATAGACTAATGATGTCTGTAGATAAAACTCCGGTTTGGACAGGCTAGGAACCTGATGGGATGTTCCACCTGAAACCTAAAACACAGGACTGATCCTGGCTCTCAGGCTGCCTTATCACTTCACATTCCCTGGGGCCACAAGCTGGCCTGTGACATGGAGAGAAGCCTCCGGCACTGAGACTTTCAGGAACTTTCTCCAGCTCACAGAGTTAATAGTGGCAGAGCCCAGTGTCTGCACCCAGGCCTTTCTGATTCTACAGTCTCCACAGACTCATGGTTCGCTGGGCCTCCCATCAAAGCACCCCATGATAACCCATCTTATGGGGTCTTGTTCTCACTAACCAGCCTCCAACACAGACTACACAAGCTAGTCTCTTTGCTAATCCATTAGAAATATCACTAGGAGCCAGGCTTGGTGGCTCACACCTGTAATCCCAACACTTTTGGAGGCCAAGGTGGGTGGATCACCTGAGGTCGGGAATTCGAGACCAACCTGGCCAACATGGTGAAACCATCTCTAGTAAAAGTACAAAAACTAGTTGAGTGTGGTGACGCACATCTGTAATCCCAGCTACGAGGCTGAGGCAGGAGAATCACTTGAACCCAGGAGGCGGAGGTGGCAGTGAGCTGAGATTATGCCACTGCACTCCAGCCTGGGTGACAGAGCGAGACTCCATCTCAAAAAAAAAAAAAAGTATCACTAGGCACAATCTTAACATTCCACAGTCTGGGCATTTTTCTTGCTGTAGGAAAATTTATTTAGGAAACTTAAATATTAATCAGAAGCTTAAAAAGGGGGAGCAGAGAATCAGAGCACAGGGCTGCTTTTTTGGTTTTTTTGTTTTTTAGACAGAGTTTCACTCCTGTTGCCCAGGCTGGAGTGCAATGGTATCATCTCGGCTCACCTCAACCTCTACCTCCTGGGTTCAAGCCATTCCCCTGCCCCAGCCTCCTGAGTAGCTGGGATTACAGGCATGCGCCACCACGCCCAGCTAATTTAGTAGAGACGGGGTTTCAGGCTGGTCTCAAACTCCTGACCTCAGGTGATCCACCGGCCTAGGCCTCCCAAAGTGCTGGTATTACAGGCATGAGCCACCACGCCCTGCCCAAAGGGCTGGTTTTAATGAATGGTTTTGGTGAGTTTTGCTTCTATAATGTCATTTACCACTGAGGTAGTAAAGTTTCTGGAAGATCAACCAGGTCAACCTCACACTGTCCAGTCAGAACGTCATTACCTCTACTGGGATCCTGGTCTTATTCCCATGTCTTTGCTCAGTAATTCTGCCCTTCTGACCAGCCACCTTCTGTTAGCACAGCCATCCACAACACAGGGATATCTCTCTGTTGACTACTAATATAGTAGCCACTAGCCACATGCGGCAATTCAAATTTAAATTAAGTCAAATCACAGTTATAAAACTTAAACTCCTCAGACATACTAGTCGTGTTTCAAGTGCTCAATGGTCACATGAGGCTGGCAGCTGCCATAATGGACAGCAGAAGTATAGAACGGGCTCACTCTGGTTGGACCTTCACGGTGGTCCTGTCAGGCCACTTGTTAGAAGTCCCACACATTCCCAGAGGCTGGCTCTGTCCCATCAGGTCCTGCCACAGACATCTCCCTCAATGTGTACACATCACATTTCCTCAATTCTGATATTGGTCTTTCTGTTTTTTGAGATGGAGTCTTGCTTTGTTGTCCAGGCTGGAGTGCAATGATCTCAGCTTATTACAGCTTCTGCCTCCTGGGTTCAAGTAATTCTCCTGCCTAAGCCTCCTAAGTAGCTGGGATTACAGGTGCATGCCAGCACATCTGGCTAATTTTTTGTATTTTTAGTAGAGACGGGGTTTCACCATGTTGGCCAGGCTGGTCTCAAACTCCTGTCTTCCCACCTTGACCTCCCAAAGTGCTGGGATTACAGGAATGAGCCATCATGCCTGGCTCCCCAGCTAATTTTTTAATTTTTAATTTTTTTTTCTTTTTTTTGTGTGTGTGTAAAGACAAGGTTTCACTATCATGCCCAGGCTAATCTTGAACTTTTGGCTCAAGTGATTCTCCTGTCTTGGCCTCCCAAAGTGCTGGGATTATAGGTATGAGCTACTGCACCCAGCCAAGTTCATCTTTCTTAATTCTTGGCAGCCAAGTGGGTACTTTTTAGTGGAGACGGAGCCCACCTAGAGTCCGTCTTCTTTATGCTTTAGGATTTCCAAGACCTGTTTTTCTTTCACTGTCTCTCTTAGGATTTCATGTCTGTGTACCACTGGAACTATTATTTAATCAAATTAAGAAATAGTATCACCCAGACTGGAGTGCAGTAGCATGATCTCAGCTAACTGCATCTTCTGCCTCTTGGGTTCAAGCGATTCTTCTGCCTCAGCCTCCTGAGTAGCTGGGACTGCAGGTGCGAGCCACCATTCCTGGCTAATTTTTGTATTTTTAGTAGAAACGGGGTTTTACTATATTGGCCAGGCTGATCTCAAACTCCTGACGTCATGTTTCACCCTCCTCGGCCTCCGAACGTCTTCCCACTTTTTATGCCTCCGTCTTACAATAGTATCTGTGAGACCAGGAATTACTATTAAAATGTGAAATGGGCCGGGCGTGGTGGCTCATGCCTGTAATCTCAGCACTTTGGGAGGCCAAGGTGGGCATATCACGAGGTCAGGAGTTTGAGACCAGCCTGGCCAACATAGTGAAACCCTGTCTCTACTAAAAATACAAAAAATTAGCTGAGCATGGTGGCAGGCACCTGTAATCCCAGCTACTCGGGAGGCTGAGGCAGGAGAATTGCTCGAACCCCGGAGGCAGAGGTTGCAGTGAGCCAAGATTGCACTTCAGCCCAGGTGACGGTTCAAGACTACAAATCAGAATGAATGAATGGTAAAGTAAAATGTAAAGTGTCTGTCAGCATACTACCTAAAATCATGTTGCCTTCTGTGAAGGGGACCTCTGCCCCATTCAGGTGATGCCTTCAGGTGGCTCTGGAAGTTAGGAGGTGAAGGTGCCTCAGCTTCTCCAGGCCCTGTCACCGGGCCCAGAGTGGCCTGTCTCCTGACACCCTGTCCCCATCTTCCTGGCAGGAGGCATGTGTCCATTTCGCCACATCAGCGGCGAGAAGACAGTTGTGTGCAAACACTGGCTGCGAGGCCTATGTAAGAAGGGGGACCAGTGCGAGTTCCTGCATGAGTATGACATGACCAAGATGCCCGAGTGCTACTTCTACTCCAAGTTTGGTAAGGCATCTGGAACCCTGGAGGCTCTGCCCAGAAACAAGGCACAAAGAGGTCTGCTGGCTGCTCAGTGCCCCTATGGTCACTGCCTGCTTTTCCCATCTTTCTAGCCTCAGAGGAGAAACTCAGACAGAGCCTGCCAGCCTCAGCCAGCTTTTAGGGGGACAGCATGGCTATTCTCTGCTCATCTTTTTTTTTTTTTTTTTAAGACACAGGGTCTCACTGTGTTTCCCAGACTGGTCTTGAACTCCTGGGTTCAAGTGATCCACCTGCCTTGGCCTCCCAAAGTGCTGGGATTGTAGGCATGAGCCACCATGCCTGGCCCTGTGCATCCCTTTAGAGTGCTTCAGGGTTTTGAGCACTTTTGAGCACACTGGGACTTGAGGCTAATGAGGGTGACCAGGAAGCAGTGAGTTGTGCACCTGGCTGCATTATGTCCATGGTTGATAGTCTGTCCACGTCTGCCTTCTCCCTGAAACCCACTTCTTCCTCCAGTGTGGGCACTACCTCTCAGGTCCGAGCTGGTTCCTTATCTCTGGGGCCATAATCCTGGTGACATCTCAGCCATCCTAAACAGCCCTTCAGAACAGCAGCCCCAGATGTGTTTTCTGGTAGTAATGGGCTTGCCTTGAGCCCTGCTTAGAGAATCTGTGACCTTGGCTGTCCTGAGTAGCCTGCGTGGAGAAGCAGGGGACTGGGTGGAGTCAGTGGGGCTGGCACAGAGCCTGGCAGAGATGTTGTGCTCCCTGCTGGAATGCATCCCCAGATTCCCTGCTTGGGTCTGCACTTTGACGTTTCCCAGGAAGCAGCTCTGTGGGTCGGCATGAGGCTGGCTCTGGTCCTGTGCAGGGAACCAGGTAGGAGGTTGGAATCCTGCAGTGAGCCCAGGAATGCAGGGTATGTTTTGTGCTTTCAAAGCACTGCTGTTGGAGGAGACATTAATTATTTCAGCATCTCAACAGGCATGGCCTGCTGGCTTGTTAAAGAGAGCTGTGGCATGTTTTGTGGAGGTGGCATAAGCTGAGAAGAAATAGGACCCATTCTGTCATTGTCCTATGTAGCACATTCCCCCCGACCTCTTGCCCATACTAGCACTGGGATGGGGCAGTGGCCTCCCATCTGGCCCCAGAGGCAGCAGCTGGTTCTCCTGGGCAGGCTCTCAAGGCACCACTGTACAAGTGGCCTAGGGGTCGCTCCTTCCTTGCTGATAGCCCCGGTGCAGGACGCACTGTCTGCAGCTTCTGTCACCTGCACCACAGACATTGGGTTGAGGGCCCCCTTTCTAGGCACTGCAGGGACAAAGGTGAAGAAGTCCTTGCCCTGTGAAGCCTTCACTCTTAGGGTCCAGGGAAAAAAGTAGCCGATGAGCCAGTGAAACAAACAGAGAAGAGAATTGCTTATGACAAGTGCTCTGAAGGAAAGAAACCGTGATCAGAAGCTTCTTGAAGCAGAGTGGCCGAGGATGAGGGGATTCCTGAGCTGGGAGTGGAAGGTTGAGAAGAGGCTGGTCCTGGTGCAGGGGGACCCGTGTGGCTGGGGGTGGCAGAGGCTGAGCCTGCGGAGGGGCTTGGGGAAGGAGTTTGCATTGCTTCTGGATTCTGAGCACAGTTGTTAATGTGGATTGGAGGTGGTGAGCCTGGAGGTGGCGGCTACCCAGGAAGGTGGTTCTCAGTGCCGGTGGTCCCTGTGGCCCACTGCTTCAGAGAGGGGCAGGTCCACAAGTGCCTCCCCCTACCCTTGTCCCAGCTCTTAGATGTGAAGAGCCAATCAGAGTGGAAATTCCTGGTCTCAGTGGGTGCATTTCTGTCACAGCCCTGGTGTACAGAAAGCTGGGGCTCTGAGACTCTCTGCCCTGGCTCTCAGGGCTCATCAGGCCAAAACCAGACACCAGAACCTCTTTTCCTTGGATGAAGCCAAGGTGGGCCTGGCCCTGGCTCTCCCAGGTGGCCTCATGTCCAGGTTTCCCTGCAGGAGAGTGCAGCAACAAGGAGTGCCCCTTCCTACACATAGACCCCGAGTCCAAGATCAAGGACTGCCCTTGGTACGACCGCGGCTTCTGCAAGCATGGTAGGTGCCAGGGTGGGCGGGCCTCTGGCAAGAAGCCAATCCTCCATTCTCTGCCCACACACTATGGAGGCTGCCAGCTAGCCTACCTAGCACATCTCCCCCTACCTGTCTCAGCAAAACCTGCCATTCTGTAGCTAGTGAGGCTTTCTCATACCCCTCATCTCCCTTGAATCTCCCAAGCATGCTGGGTGGGTGGTGGTCCACCTGCATTTTTCATAAGTAGACCAGTGTTGAGAGGTGAAGTCCCTGTCCACTGTCTTCCATGAATGGGGGACAGCCAGCATTTTAAGCCATGCTCCAGCTCTCTGGTAGAGGGGACATCTGAGTGACCAGATGTTTGGCTCTGTAGGTCCCCTGTGCAGGCACCGGCACACACGGAGAGTCATCTGTGTGAATTACCTCGTGGGATTCTGCCCGGAGGGCCCCTCATGTAAATTCATGCAGTGAGTAGCCAGCCACTCTGCCCTCTACGCATGCTTCTGGCCCAGGCCCCGCTGCTCTCTGTATCTTCCCTGGGCCAGCTGCGCTTTGGTCACTGGGTGATGTCAGTACCAGGACCAAGGGTGGGGGCAGGAGATGGGGAAGGTATCCCTGCTATGGCCACCAATGCTCCCTGAGCCCAGAGGTGGCTCTGCCTGGACCAGCAGCTGGCCTTTCTTGGGTAATCTAATGGAAGCTGTGGGACAGAGACACACGTGTAGCCTTGCATATCATTTAGGGAATTTAGAGACTTCCAGTTAGGAACCTGTGCCCTAAAGGAAAGGAAGGAAACTACAATTTCAGGGCTTCCTATGTGGAGGCTCAGGAAATCCTAAGCTTGGGGTTTCACGTAGAATAAGTAGTGATGCAACAGTGAGGGTGGGAGAGAACGCACCCATTTCACACAGGAGCACACTGAGGCTCAGGGCTGGGTCCCTGGCCAGGGGCACATGGTGGCAGATGGTGGCATGTGGTCAAAGGCAAGTCTGTGAGCCCCTGAGGACGGGTTTTAATTCTCGCTCTGTGGGGTTAGCACCCCTCTTGCAGGTCCATTATCTTGTCCCTGGAGCCCAGTGCCCGTCTGTCACTTTGGTTGTAGACCTGGGCTTCTGTCTGAGGTGGCACTGGGACTGCAGGAAAGCCTCCTCTCCCCCTGGCTGCCTCACCCACACTGCTCAACCTGCAGCAGGATAACAATCTCCGGGCCTGTGAGGACGCTGGTCCCTGCTTCTCACTGCAGGGAAGTGGCCGGTGCTGTCACTGGGTCTCACTCCCTGGATGAGAGTGCAGGCACCTGCAGGTGGTCCAGGGATTCCTACTTGTGGGGCGGACTGTCACCAAGTGATGGGAGGAGGGGCCGTCACCGGAGTAAGACCCAGCGGGGAATGGGGCATGTACCAGCACAGCCTTGTCATTTCCGAGCAGCACTGGCGTGAGTCTCCCAGCTTGGTGTGGGCAGAGCTAGGTCTGAGCCCAGGCAAGCTAGTTCTGTTCTTCCTGCCACTCGTGCGGCCTCTAAGGAGCAGAGCTGAGTGCCAGCCCCACCCCATCCCTGCAGCTTCTGTCACCTTGTGCTGGGGCAGCTGAGTGTGATTTTCCTGGGGCTGGAATTTAAGAGCATGGTCTGGCTTCTCTCTTCTCATCCCTCACCCCTAACTCCTTCTCTTGTTCTCATCCCCTCCGGCTGCTGGTGATCAGCCCTCGATTTGAACTGCCCATGGGAACCACCGAGCAGCCCCCACTGCCACAGCAGACACAGCCTCCGGCAAAGGTACCGTGCCCGGCCCTCCTTGGCCCGTGTAGGAAGTGCCTTTTCTACAGCAAGAACCTCAGTGCCCCCAGGTGTGCGGTCTGCCTTAGACCTCACTGGAAAACTTGGGAGAGAAGGGTAGTCTCCCAAGTTTCTGCAGAAAAGTTAGGAGCAAAGCCGTGTGTATCTCCCTCAAGAGACAGATGGCCTTTTCACCCTAGAACCTCAGTAAGGCTGAGCGCAGCAGCAGACATGGTTCAGGCACCATGCAACTGGCCACCTGTTGTGAGATGGGGCTGCCTGGTTCAGCAGTGTCTGCCCCAGGGGCTGGCAGGAAGGGTGGCCTGGGTACTGGGCACCGTGTCTGCTGCTATTGCTCCTGGGTCAGACCCTTCGTTTTGCAAATAGGGAAACTGAGACTTCTAGAGAGAGGAACTTGCCTGAGGTGACACCACTGGGCAGGAGCAGGTGTGGCAGCAGAACTAACTGACCACTCTGGCCAGCACCACCCCTGCTCCTGTGGAGTGGAGGCTGAAAGGAGGGGTGAGGATAGGACTGCAGGCCCAGCCTGCTCCAGTTTTCTAGATGAGGCCCCACAGCCAAGCAGCTGGTCTGTCCCTTCAAACACGAGGAGAGAGGGCAATGCCATAGACACAAGGGGTCCACAGCAGCCCCTCAACGCCAAGGGCACCATGAGTTTGGTTATGGGAGTCAGGGGTTGGGCCAAGAGGAAAGGCTGGCATCAAGGCAGAGCTAGCATCAGGCAGGGTCCCCAACATGCCCACCAAGCCCACCCACCCCTTGAACCCAAAGTCTCACCTCCTCCCCTGCTGGGCTCTGGGCTGACCAGCCCTGCTCGGTGCTAGAGGCTGAACAGCCAGGAGAGGATGTAGTTGTGTGGAGGCGCCAATCATACTGAACTATTGATGGGGAAAGCCGGGAATTCCAGGTGTAGGTGCAGCCGTGCCAACCTGGGGGTTTCCTAGCTCGGGTTCTGCACTTATGGGCCAGAGCCAGGATCCCACCTAGTGAGGAGGAGGCCCTGCTGTGGAATCCCTACCCCAGAAGTCGCTGCCCTCCTCCTGGCGGGGCTCCCTAGAGGAGGGTCCTCTCAGCCCGAGAATGCAGCTCAGCGTGTCAGGCTCCAACTGTTTTTCTGTGACTTGCTCGCCGTGTAGGCTGCTAAACATCTGGCTGAACCAAGCGTTCATCCTGACCTGAAGCTAGAACCTCAGAAACCAAAGTAAGGCCTGATCATGCTCTTGTCCCACTGCCCCAGAGACCTCCTGTTGTCTCTTCGATGTTTTGTTTTCTATTTTATTTTTCGTTTTTGTGTGTCTGCATGGTGTTTTTCGGGCAGTGGCTCCTGCCATCATCACCAGGTATTTCTCTGCCGCCCGCTTTCCTGAGCTGGGCCGTCGTGGAAGCCCTTCTTCCTGCCGTTCATGCGGGACAAGTCCCGCCCTCTTTTTTCCTGTCCCCATTGGTAGTCTGCGTGCACATGTTTTCCACAGTAAAACCGTGTTGTATAACTCTTTCCAGCAAAGTAACAATCCGCCATTACAAAGGTCGTCCTCCTTGATCCAGTTAACGAGTCAGAACTCTTCTCCCAATCAGCAGAGAACCCCGCAGGTCATCGGGGTCATGCAGAGTCAAAACAGCAGTGCGGGCAACCGGGGACCCCGGCCACTGGAGCAGGTCACCTGTTATAAGGTAAGTCCTGGGGCTGAGGGACGGGGTGGGGTCTTCCCTATATGTTTGGCAAAATGAGAAAAATGAAAACATTCATTTTTGCTGATTGTAAGCATAAAGTTATAGTCTAGTTACCATCCACTATGGTGGGCTAGCGACTGTCCTACTTCCCACCACACTGCACGGAGGCCAGGTAAAGGATGGTGAGAACGCCTGCTGAATGAATGGACGGGGCCTGCAGGCAGGTGAGGGAAGCACCCAAGAGGCTGGAAACAAAACAGAAACACTGATCCAAGGAAGGGAGAGGCCTTGGTGCCGCTGGCTGTCCTGGGGGCATCCTCAGATCCTGCAGGGCACACCAAGGGAACGGGACACTGGGTTATAGCACCCTGTCCCCGTCCCCTCCCCCAGTACGTAAAATGGGACACTTGGGAAGGCTGAGCTTAAAGAAACCTCCTTGAAAATGGTCCTGTTCACCCCTGGCTCTGTGGGGAGGGGGGGGAAGGGGAGGGAAATCTGTTTTTTTTTGTCACCCAGGCTACGTAGTGCAGTGGCATGATCTTGGCTCACTACAACCTCTGCCTCCCGGGTTCAAGTGATTCTCCTGCCTCAGCCTCCTGAGTAGCTGGGTTATAGGCACCCGCCATCATGCCCAGCTAATTTTTATATTTTTGTACAGACAAGGTTACACCATGTTGGCCAGGCTGGTCTTGAACTCCTGACCTCAGGTGATCTGCCTGCCTCAGCCTTCCAAAGTGCTGGGATTACAGGTGTGAGCCACCGCACTCAGCCAGGGAAGAGAAATCTCTTGATAGTTTTGACGTTACTCATGGGCCCTTACGTGAGTCTTGGCCTGTATTCACATCCTTGGTTAAGGCTGGAAATTTACAAATGAGAGTTTTCTAATCTAAAATCGCCCCAGGATTGGTGTGCCTTTGGTACATGGCAGGATCAACCCCCGTTACTCTGTGAGGAATATGTTCTCAACCCAAAGCATACAGAATTCCTACAGCTGGAGTTCTGAAGAATGAGTCCAGATTAAAATCACAAAATACGCTGGGTATGGTGGCACGTGCCCATAGTCCCGGCTACTGGGGAGGCTGAGGTGGGAGGATTGCTTGGACCCAGGAGGTCAAGCCTGCAGTGAGCTATGACTGCACCACTGCACTCCAGCCTGGGCAACAGAGTGACACTCTTGTCTCAACCAAAAAAAAAAAAGCATGGGGCCGGGCACAGTGGCTCAAGCCTGTAATCCCAGCACTTTGGGAGGCCGAGGCGGGTGGATCATGAGGTCAAGAGATCGAGACCTCCTGGTCAACACGGTGAAACCCCGTCTCTACTAAAAATACAAAAAATTAGCTGGGCATGGTGGTGCGTGCCTGTAATCCCAGCTACTCAGGAGGCTGAGGCAGGAGAATTGCCTGAACCCAGGAGACGGAGGTTGCGGTGAGCTGAGATCACGCCATTGCACTCCAGCCTGGGTAACATGAGTGAAACTCCATCTCTAAAAAAAAAAAAAAAAAAAAAAAAAAAGCATGGAAGGGGGACTGTGTGCAGAGCAGACTTGGCTGTCATCTTGCTGCCCTCCCAGCCTGTTCAGCAGGGCCGCCTCTGTGAAAGTGCCCTTAAGTCCTGGAGCCTTATAAAGGTAGGGCTGGGGCCTTAATGCCTCTGTCCACAGCCTTTCAGCCGGTTAATGTCAGCGACACCTCATATGGGTCCTGGATTCCCCAGGGTCAGCTGTGGGGCCCAGTAGATGTGCCAGATGCTGTGAGTAGGGTATGTGGTCCCCCCTGTGGCCATCATGTTAGCCCAAGGCCTAACAGCAGCTGCTTGGCCCCTTATCCACACACAGTCACACCTGCAGATCAGACAAAGTTGAAAACACAGGGACTGCAGAGCCAGGGAATAGAGGTGGCAAGAGTGCTGGCTGATTGGGCAGAGCCCCTCGGGGCAGCAGGGACTGAGGGGGCTGGTGTTAGCACAGAGTCAGTGCCTCCAGCTGCCTCCCGACCCTTCTGTTCAGTGCTCAAGGCTGCCGTTTAAGGAGTAACAAGAGTAAAGAGAAGCTACAGTAGGGCCTGGATAATCAGGACTGGGATGAGGCAGGGTCAGAGCTGGATTTGTCAGGTGGCTCTGCAGGCTCCCCTTACCGAAGTCTAAGCATCATTCCCTCTCTCTGATCCTGTGATCAAAACCTGTCCCCAAGGTAGCTTAGACAGGTGTGTCACAGCCACGAGGGAAGTGTCCTAGCCTCCCCTCCCTTGGGGAGCCAGTGCCAGGGACAGCCCACCCTCTGTCCCTGCCACTGGCTCCCCAAGGGAGGGGAGGCTAGGACACTTCTCACGTTGTTCCCTCCCGTCTCCTGCCAGGGAACCCCAGACCTTGGCTCAGAGGTAAGTGGCTGGCCCACGGTGCAGAGGGGCTTGGTCCCCAGATGAAGTGGTGCTCAGGTGCCATCAGCTTCTCTTTGTCCTGCCCCCGCCCCCACTTGTGAGTCCCTCCCTGGGCAGCCCCTGCAACCATGCGGGAGAGGTGTGGGCCTCAAAGAGCTCCCGGCGGGGTGCTAGCAGGCCCTCTTCTGGTGGCCTCATTCTCCCTTGCACTTGCCGAGTTGCTGGCTAGTTTCTGCACCACTGCACTTTCCATGCTGAGCTTCCTCACCCTCCAATTTGAAAGAAACTGTACCACTGAAAATTTCAGAGTCCTGTCCCAACGGGACTTTGTGGGTTATATGTTAGTTGAAAACTGCATTTGAACAGTGTTATTGTCTGTCTCTCCTCTTCCCCCCGCTTCCTGCTGTTCCCAGTGTGGCGAGAAAGGACACTACGCCAACAGATGCACCAAAGGGCACTTGGCCTTTCTCAGTGGACAGTGACAGCAGCTGGAGCCAGCTCTGAGCAGCCCGGGGGCCCTGCTGTTGGGAGTGTGCATTTAACTGTTTCACGCGCTTCTTGGCGCAACTGTGGCTTGAGCTGGCCCGCAGGCATGTGGGGTTCATCGTTCGGAGGGGCCACATCTGTTAGTTCCATATCATTTTGCCATACTGTTTTTTGAAAAAGGGACATGTGCCCCAGCTGGGTCCCTGCAGTCGACATCATGTTTGGCTAGACATCGATGCCTCCATTCTGGGACTCCCTAAACAACCTGCCTTCATCAGAGGGAGGAAGCTGCTGGGGAGGGGCTTGTGCCGGGTAGTTCTGTGTGGCGATGGTCTTTCCACACATTAAACACCAGTTCTTGGTGACCCCGGGGGCTGGCAGGTCATTCAAAGCTGTGGCCAGCCCATGCCTGCTTCCTCCCTGCCCTGCTGAATCCTAAAGCTGTGCCTATCAATGTGATTTGAACGAGGGAGCTCTTCAGGGCAAATTCAGGTGCCCCCATTGCCTCAGGCTAGCCCTGGTCCCAGGTGGCAGTGGTTGAGGGATGCAGGGCTCTCAAGTCTGAGGTTCTCTTTGGGCTGCTTTTTCTCTTTGGGTATGTGCCTGACAGTGTTTAAGGTGTCCCTTGAGCTGGAGCTGCAGGCCTTTAAATAGACAACCCCTTCAAATCATCTGTGCCTGCCTCCTGCCTGTCAAGTGTCTACATTGTCAGACACCTGTGGCATGTGGAGGAGACTGCCCTGTCCCTGAGCCTTGAAAATGTGAAACTGTCACCTGCAACCTGCTGGGCAAGTGGGCCTGTCCATGTTCAACTGCAAGAACAATTTTTTAAAAATTGATTAAAGTGGGGGAGGGTGCAGGTGTAAAAAAAAATTGATTAAATCTTGTTTTTTAAGCTATGTCTCATTACTTAAGAGTCTCATGCCAAGCCTCTCATGCCAGCTGCAGTCACAGCCTGGTTTTCTTGTCCCTTCCAACAAATGTCAGTCTCATAGAGGAAGTGCTGCTGCCTGAAGGCCTTTGTACAGACAGCTAGTCAGGTCTGGGAGACTGACCTGTGGAGCCAGCAGGCAGGTCCTCCACCTCAGCTCAGATGTCAGGTGGCACCTATTCCTGGGGCACAGCATCCCATCCCCAGTGAGGTTCTGATGAAGGGGAAGAAAGGAGGAGCCGCCATAGACCCTCACCCCTCCCTCACCCCCATCCCACTAAGCCTCCTGCTAGAGAAGCCTCAGCCGAGGGCCACACTCCTTGCAACCTGTGCATCGGGACTGCCTGAGGTTGTCCACGGTGCTGGGTCACCACCCTGTAGCCCTTGATGCCCCAGGGTGATGCAGAAACACAGGATGAGAAGACATTTGGGCCATCCAAAAATCCCCTGCCTAGAACCACAAGACAGGGTGGGGTCTGGCATTCTTAGGAACACAGGACTTTGTGTTATACCATAAAGGGCCGACTGTTATACCAGTCGCCTAAAGGCCAGAGTCAACCAATGCATCTACCCACAGGACAGACTTCAGCATTGTTGATGTGGGAAAAGTATGGATGACACCCTGCCCCCTAGGGCACTGGGACACGATCTGAGTGGTAGTCTGGGGAGTCCACAAAGGCCTTCATGGGTCAACGCCCTGTAAAGACAATCTCTCCTACCTTGTGCCACAGGAGCCCCTGGAGCATGAGACAATGGCTATGGCAGGCAGGCATGCAGCACACATACCAGTCATCTTTTATTTGGAGGTTAATTCCATTAGGATATGAAAGGATTCAGCAATAATCGAGACTATTCCTTAAGGAGAGGAGTGCTGAGCTCGTCTTCTTCAGTGGTACTTGCGTCGCCGCTCGTGCTCTGAAGTCAGGAAGGCAAGATGGTGAGCATCTTAAAAGGTTACAGTGAAGGCACAGGATGACAGGGACGAGAACAACAGGCTGAGATCACCCAAAGCATGCCTTAGAATTCCCTTCAGAGATGACCCAGGACCTGTCTGCCGGGGTGTCTGCAGAATCTGCAGACCCGGGGGCACAAAGACACTGCAGGAGCCAACCTGCCACCTGGCCAGCTGCTTTCTCTCCAGAGGGCACACCCTCTCAGACAAACAGCCCCACAGAACCCGTCCTTCAGAGGCAGCACAGCCTGGTGCAGTAGAAGAGGAGTGAGATAGGGATGGGGGGTGGGGTACAGTGTCATAAACAGCCTAGTCAGAGGCCACAACTGATACTTTCCACCAGTCTCCCACCAGACAAGCTCCTCTTGAGGCTCAAAGCCAGAACAGCCATGGTTTTCTGGGATGCTAGATTATACCACGCAACTCATTTCTCTTTCTGCATTGGCTAGTAGGAAGACCGAGCCAAACTTTCACAGAGCCTGCTGTATTTTAAAGAATGCTTCTAAGTATTTTCTTTACCGTGACTTCATCTTGTTTTTCCTGTGTTCTCTGTCACAATTTTCTCACTTCAAACACTATCCCATATACCGTACTCTGCTACATCCCTCCAATTCTTTTAGGTGGAAATATAAGTAAGGAATTTAGTAAAGGTCCCTCAGCCTCAGAAGAAGGTGAGCTGCTGTATCTCATGAAATGAGTCACCACCACCCTCTCATGGTAAACTTAAGGCAAGACGCCCCAGAGACACTCACTGAGCTCCTTGTAGGAAACAGCGTAGTTGAAGACCACGTAGCATGCCAGCACCATGGTAAGCCCCGCGATGCTCCCCTTCTTCACGTTGATATATTTGTTATAGTACCGGTAGTAACCTGCAAATGCAAGAGGCGCTCACTGCCCTGCTGGGCCTCACAACTGAGTGAAATGGAGTGCACAGTTGAGTCTAGCTAGCGTTCAGGGACCCTGTCATGCTCTGGCTGTTTAAGCCCCTCGCCCTGCATTTTTGCTGATAAAGGCGAAAAGCACCAATGCCAGTAGGGTCTCTGATCACCACTGCCTGAACTATAAGCACATACCAGCTCCTGAACAAGGCCCACCTGGATCCCTCCTCTCTCCTTTGGCCTTTATCTTGTAACCTCCTGAGTAGCTGGGACTACAGGCATATACCACCACACCCGGCTAATTTTTCTTTTGTGTTTTTTATAGAGATAGGGGTCTCTCCATATTGCCTAGGCTGTTCTCAAACTCAGCTCAAGCGATCCTCCCCCCTCAGCCTCCTGAAATGTTGGGATTACAGGCATGAGTCACTGCACCTGGCCAAGACGGGCCATTTCAAATATTTGTCCTGGAAGTTCTGGCAGGGAGGCGAGCATCATACTATAGACTAATGCTCACTATGATTCCAACTCATTTTTCCTCTTTAAGAAGTTTTAGAATTTCTTTTAGGACAGAGGCAGACGTACTGATTCCAGCAACAGAAAACATTTTCTTGGCTGCAGTATCTCAGAACCAGCCTTTGAAAGGCCCAGTCAACCATGGAGGTCCAAGGCCTAGCCACCCCTCCCCTCGTCTACATAACTTACTGCTCTCAGACAACAAGGCCTTCATCGTCCAGATTAATTCATGGCAAAAAGAGACCTTAAGACTCAGAGATTTGCTTTCGTTTACACACATCACAAGACTCTGACCTCTTCGAAATGCTCCGAAAATGCCACTAGGGCTGAAGTCCCGCATCAAGATCCAGCTTGGCAGCTCTCCTAGTTTGACCTCCAGAAGTTTCCTGTCCTTCAATGGTACTGAAAGGGAAGAGTGAGAAAAAATACCCATTGAATAATCTCCCAATAACATAAATGGCATCCTTTCATGTCACTATTTCAACTAGGCAATAAAGGTGTATAATGTAATTACAAGAGGCTGCACATAAATAATATTACAAATACGTCACATCAAGCCCACTATTTTAAGTCTGAGTCTATGTAATAGCAGAACTGCTGCAGGGACAGCTTTATTAAACAGCAGGACATCTGAGTAACGGCTTACTGGGAATAACTACAGAAAAGGGTCTCAAAGCAGTGAAGTGGAGGCCAGGAAAGATTACTGCAAAGCTATCATTTACTTGACATTATTAGATTATTTCATCTTCAAAACAAGCAGTTTATGCCTTTACTTTACAGGAGAGGTCAGGGAATAGACTCAGAAAGGTTAGGGAACGTGGCCAAGGTCACACATACAGCATGGGGGAAGGACTGGCCCCATGTCCCTGGAGCCAATGTGAGGGTGGCCTGTCCAACCCTGGGGACCTGTGTTTGGAGAACGTACAAGAGGGGATGTGGAATGACAGCGGTGTAACAGTGCCCTCAAGAGTCTCACTCAGACTGGATACACTTGTTTACTGGGGAAGGGCCTCAGAGAGCACCTGGGTTCACACAGCTGCCAGCCTCCCCAAAGGGGCCAGAATGAGCAAGTGCAATGAAAGAAACCCAAGGAATCTCCACCTCCAGCATCCTGGGACCACAGAGACCCAACAATTTCCAGAAATAAAAAAATCAGAGATAACATATTCCGGGAAGTCAAATGACTTAGGAAAAGCACTCCAAATGACTGAATGGACCCAGACCATATTCCAAAGGGAGTCTGTGAACAAGGAATCGGAAGGACTCCTGGCTGAGGCTGCACTGTCCTCACATCTGAGCCCAGGAGGAGACTATGAAGGGCCAGGGAGTGGTTGGGCCTGTAGGCATCCAGGAGATGCACCTAAGGGAGGAATGGTCTCCCCTGTTCTCCCTGCAAAGATTGATTGATTTATTTTATTTTATTTTTATTTTATTTGAGATAGAATCTCACTCTGTGGTCCAGGATGGAGTGCAGTGGTACGATCCGGGCTCACTGCAACCTCCGCCTCCTGGGTTCAAGCAATTCTGTGCCTCAGCCTCCCGAGTAGCTGGGACTACAAGCACGCACCACCATACCCGGCTAATTTTTGTATTTTTAGCAGAGACGGGGTTTCACCATCTTGGCCAGGCTAGTCTTGAACTCCTGACCTGGTGATCCACCCACCTCGGCCTCCCAAAGTGCTGCGATTACAGGTGTCAGCCACTGTGCCTGGCCTTTTTATTTTATTTTAAGAGACAGGGTCTCACCTATTACCCAGGCTGGAGTGCAGTGGTTATTCACAGCTGTGATCACAGCTTACTGCAGCCTCACTGAGCCTCCTGGACTCAAGTGATCCTCCTGCCTCAAACTCCTAAACAGTGGGGACTACAGGTGTGAGCCACCACATCCTGCTAAAGATCAGTTTTTTGTTGGTTTTTTTTTTTTTTTTTTTTTTTTGAGGAGTGCAGTGGCGTAATCTCGGCTCACTGCAACCAACCTCCACCTCCAGTATTCAAGCGATTCTCCTGCCTCAGCCTCCGGAGTAGCTGGGACTACAGGCGCACGCCAC
>NW_022437099.1:193011-203838 GCF_009761245.1 Sapajus apella | reverse complement strand
TTTTTTTTTTTTTTTTTTTTTTGAGACAGAGTTTCGCTTTTGTTGTCCAGGCTGGAGTGAAATGGCATCATCTCGGCTCGCTGCAACCTCCACCTCCTGGGTTCAAGTGATTCTCCTGCCTCAGCCTCTGGAGTAGCTGGGATTATAATCAAGCATATACTATCACACCCGGCTAATTTTGTATTTTTAGTAGAGACGGGTTTCTCCATGTTGGTCAGGCTGGTCTCAAACTCCTGACCTCAGGTGATCTGCCCACCTCGGCCTCCCAAAATATTGGGATTACAGGCATGAGCCACCGCGCCCGGCCTGAGACAGGGTTTCACTATGTTGGCCAGACTGGTCTTGAACTTCTGACCTTGTGATCCACCCACCTCGGCCTCCCAAAGTGCTGGGATTACAGGCGTGAGCCACCACACCTGGCCAAGATCAGTTTTAAAAACCTTTTAGCAGGTGTCCTATTGAGGGCAAAGAGTCAAGGACCACTGTGCCTTCTCAAAGATAACAACAAGAGGAGCCAGATTAAAACATTGCAAGGTTTTGTCTCCATTTTGGGATCAAAGGAAAGACTAAGGCTCTGTCAGGACCAGCCTCGAGAGTCCACTGGTGGAGGCTGGCTGCTGTGGCTCACACACGTAATCCCAGCACTTTGGGAGGCCAAGGTGGGCAGATTACCTGAGGTGAGGAGTTTGAGACCAGCCTGTCCAACGTGATAAAACTGCACCATGAGATCACACCACTGCACCTGCCCAGGCTGGAATGCAGTGGCGCAATCTCGGCTCACTGCAACCTCCACCTCCAGGATTCAAGCCATTCTCCTGCCTTAGCCTCCTGAGTAGCTGGGACTACAGGCATGCACCACCACACCCAGCTGATTTTCGAATTTTTAGTAGAGATGGGATTTCACCATGTTGGCCAGGCTGGTCTCAAACTCCTGACCTCAGGCAATCTGCCCGCCTTAACCTCCCAAAGTACTGGGATTACAGGCATGAACCACCTCGCTAAGCCAGAAAAGTAACTTCTTGATCCAGTGAAGCCATTTTTTTCCACATTCACACAAACTATGCAGACATATTCTGCATCTCATGACCATGTTCAGGGGCTGACATGGTGCCTGGTACATCACAGGAGAAAAAAGCAAACAATTTACAACTTGTTTTTCTCCCTAATTCTGTCTCTGTATTATGAAGACAAGAGTGTTTCCTTAAAACTAACACATTTACAAGCACAGAAAAACACACATTATCCTTAAGGAAAGCCAAGTTCAGCAATATCACAAAACTCCAAGGGACCACCCAGTTCATCAAAGATCCATCTATACTTAATCCACGAATTTCTCTTTTAAAGGAAGGCAGAGGAAGGCCTCAGTCCTTGGTTGCCCTACCGGAGCTCCCACCCTCTCCCTACATACACACCCACTCCTCTGCAGCACTGAAGCTTCCACCTGCAATCACTGGCTCACATAAAGAGACCCAGTAGAGTTCAGACACAGAGCAGACCCTTGGGTCAAGTTTCTGGGTTTAGTGCCACTTTGTAGGTGTGTGCTCTTGGGCAATGTACTACTACTTCTCAGTTTCCTCCTTTGTAAAATCCTTGGTACTTGGTCCTAGGTATTATGTAAGTGAGAACTATTACTACCTTTCTGCCTGATTATGAGCTACCTGAAGGTAGGAATATCCCCACCACTTCTTGGCACATGACAGACTCTCAGTAATGGTTGTGGAACAACCATAGTTCCTTGAGAGGAAGCATATTCTTCATTACTATGAAGCCACATGGAAATGGCAAGTCTCTCCTGAGTGCTAAATCTAACCTAGGGTTTGTCCAGAGAATAAAGATTTCAGGCTTTGCAGGCCACATAAGGTCTTCATAGCATAGTCTATCTTTTTCTAAAACAATCTTTTTTAAAACAGAAAACCAGCCCAATGCAATGGCTCACACCTGTAATCCCAGCACTTTGGGAGACCGAGATGGGAGGATGGCTTGAGGCCAGGTGTTTTAGAATCCGTCTCTAAAATAAATAAATAAAATAAAATAAAAACAAAAAACCATTCTGGGCCTGGCGCGGTGGCTCACGCTGGTAATCCCAGCACTTTGGGAGGCTGAGGTGGGTAGATCACCTGAGGTCAGGAGTTCGACACCAGCCTGGCTAACATGGTGAAATTCCTTCCCTACTAAAAATACAAAAAGCCAGGCATGGTGGCAGGTGCCTAAAATCTAAGCTACTCAGGAGGCTGAGACAGGAGAATCCCTTGAACCCGGGAGGCACAGGCTGCAGTGAGCCGAGATTGTGTCATTGCACTCCAGCCTAGGCAACACAATGACAGTCCATCTCCCATAAAAAAAAAAAAAAAAAAAGGCCGGGTGCAGTGGCTCAGACCTGTAATTCCAGCACTTTGGGAGACGGAGGCGGGCGGATTATAAGGTCAGGAGTTCAAGACCAGCCTGACCAATATGGTGAAACCTCATCTCTACCAAAAATACAAAAAGAAAATTAGCCAGGCGTGGTGGCACATGTCTGTAATCCCAGTTACTCAGGAGGCTGAGGCAGGAGAATTACTTGAACCTGGAAGGCGGAGGTTGCAGTGAGCCGAGATCCTGCCACTGCACTGCAGCCTGGGCACAGAGCAAGATTTCACCAAAAAAAAAAAAAAACCACCATAAAACCAACAACAACCAAAAAAACATTCTGAGCTCATGGCCAGACTAAAGCAGGCCACAGGAAATCCAACTCACTGGCCTCAGTCTGCCAACCCCTGATCTTATCTACTGCTGATAATTCCTATTTCCCTCACTTTATTTGCTCATGCAATACTGTCTTTGTACTGTGGTGACAGACACCACCTAAAAGATCACCAATACTTAAGAATCATGGACTCCAATTTCTTCGCCTGGGGTGATGCTGAATAGGCCAGGCATGTGACATGACCCTGCATAAAGGTCACAAAGTAAAGGCTGGGATGACCAGCTCATACCAACTGAGTACTCACGGTGGGCCGGGCAGTGTTCCAAGTGTCTTTCATGTACTACTAAATCAATTAATCCTAAGTCCAGAGCTCTTCACTACAGCCCAATGCTTAGACAAAATCTCAAGCCCTAATGCTCACTTTTCACAGGTTGTCTCCTTAACACAACTACCGTGGATGAATATTCTTATGCCAATTTTACTGAGGGGAAAACAGCCTCCTTCTCATCTTTTCTGATCCCCTTCACTTCTCCAGGCTGAGATTAAGAATACAGAGGCCAGGTGCTCGTGGCTCACGACTGTAATCCCAACATTTTGGGAGGCCGAGTTGAGTGAATCACTTGAGATCAGGAGTTTGAGACCAGCCTGGCCAATGTAGCAAAACTCTGTCTCTACTAAAAATACAAAGAATTAGCCAGCATGGTAATGTGTGCCTATAATCCCAGATACTCGGGAGGCTGAGGCAGGAAACTTGCTTGAACTTGGGAGGTGGAGGTTGCAGTGAGCTAAGATCATGCCACTGCACTCCAGCCTGGGTGACAGAGCTAGACTCTGTCTCAAAAAAAAAAAAAAAATACAGAAACTGGGCTGGGTGGGCACGATGGCTCATGCCTATAATCCCAGCACTTTGGGAGGCCAAAGTGGGCAGATCACTTGAGGTCAGGAGTTCGAGACCAGCCTGGCCAACATGGCGAAACCCCGTCTCCACTAAAAATACAAAAATTAACGGAGCATGGTGGCTGGCACCTGTAATCCCAGCTACTCTGGAGGCTGAGGCTGGAGAATTGCTTGAACCTAGGAGGCCAAGGATGCAGTAAGTGAGATCGCACTATTGCACTCCAGCCTGGGCGACAAGGACAAAACCCCACCCAAAAAAAAAAAAAAAAAAACTGGGGTAAGACATACATGGGTTAACCCAACTCTGCCACTATCAGGCTGTGTGACCTCAGAGAGGCCACACCACATCCCAAACCGTTATTTTCCTCATCTGTAAAAAGGGATTGACTTTCCCAACAAGGATTCACTGACAAGGCTACTATGGAGCATCCAGAATTAAAACATGGTTTAGCCCTATTCAAAAACAAACAAAAATCATCAGTGTCCACAGGTGGATGACTGCAGCGAATTACACATGTGTGTCACTGAAAAGCCTGCTCGTCATAGAGAATAAAGCTCATTTACCAAGAAGCCTCAGGTTTGAATACCAGCTCAGCTCTCTCACGAGTTGTGACCTTGAACAGGTCACCTCACCTCTCTGAGCCTATTCAACAAATATGCATCGAACCTTACACGGTATCAGGCACTGCCCTAGTCCTGAGCTCTTCCTGGAGCTTCATCTGAGCGTCAGCTTTGGAAAGAAGGGCAGAAGCTGCGCATAGCATTCAAGTGTAAAGCACCTGGGAGGTAGCGGGAGAGGCAAGCGGCTACTTCCTAGCGGAAAAAGGGACAGTGGCCCAAGGCTGCGCATTCCCAGGCCCAGAATTGCGTGCCCCAGCTGCCTTCGCTCTCCACGCCTAACCCGGCTGGCGCGGGCGCTGGGCAGCAGGAAAAAGCGAGGCTGGACGGGCGGAGGGGGTGGGCAGCGGAGGACCCTAAGGTAAAGGTCTAGCGCGCCTTGAGGTTGTGGCGAAGTCCCTCAGCCAAAGGCAGGCAGCTCCGCAGCTTTCTCCTCTCCCAGTATGGCTGTGGACCCTGGACCCTGGCTCCTGTTTCCACCGCGGCGTCCAAACAGTCCTACCCGACGCCAGACACTCACCGACCGACGCCATCTTGGAGTACTGGTGTCCGCTGTGCCGGGCCGCGCGAGGACTGCTGGGTAGGGAACGCACGCCCCATCTGGGAGCGAAGAGCAGAGGCTCACGGGAAGCAAGTCACAACTGTGAAGACTCTTGGGCTGCTTACTAGAAGGCCAGGAAGCGAAGGGAGAGGTTTCTGCAAAGCAAAAACTTGAGGGTCCTGCAGTTAGAGGGAGAGGGCGCCTCAGCCTGGGCTCCCTACTTAAAAGGTGGGAAGAGGCCGTGCTGGGACTACAGGCGTGCAGTAAGTAGCACGCCAAGCTAATTAGTTTTTTTTTTTTTTTTTTTTGAGACGGAGTGTCGCTCTTGTTACCCAGGCTGGAGTGCAATGGTGCGATCTCGGCTCACCGCAACCTCCACGTCCTGGGTTCAGGCAATTCTCCTGCCTCAGCCTCCTGAGTAGCTGGGATTACAGGCATGCGCCACCATGCCCAGCTGACTTTTTGTATTTTTAGTAGAGACAGGGCTTCACCATGTTGGCCAGGCTGGTCTTGAACTCCTGGCCTCCAGTGGTCTGCCTGCCTTGGCCTCCCAAAGTGCTGGGATTACAGCTGTGAGCCAACGCGCCCAGCCTATTTATTTATTATTATTATTATTATTTTTTAGACAGAGTCTCGCTCTGTCGCCAGGTGCCAGGCTGGAGTGCAGTGGCACGATCTCGGCTCACTGCAACCTCCGCCTCCCGGGCTCAAGCAATTCTCCTGCCTCAGCCTCCCTGGTAGCTGGGACTACAAACACGAGCCACCATGCCTGGCTCAGTTTTGTATTTTTAGTAGAGACGGGTTTTCCTCATGTTGGCCAAGCTGGTGGCGCACGCCACCAGGCCCAGCTAATTTTTTTTTTTTTTTTTTTTTTTTTTGTATTTTTAGTAGAGACGGGGTTTCACCATGTTGGCCAGGATGATTTCAATCCCTTAACCAAGTGATCCGCCCACCTTGGCCTCCCAAAGTGCTGGGATTACAGGCTTGAGCCACCGCGCCCGGCCTTATTTATTTTTATTTTTCAGACAGAGTCTCACTCTGCCACCCAGACTGCAGTGCAGTGGCACCATCTGAGCTCTGAGCTCACTGCAACCTCTGCCTCCAGGGTTCAAAAGAACCTTCCACCTCAGCCTCCCTAGTAGCTGAGACTACAAACATGAGCCACCATGCCTGGCTCAGTTTTGTATTTTTAGTAGACACGGGGTTTCCTCATGTTGGCCAAGCTGGTCTCGAACTCCTCACTTCAAATGATCCACCCACCTTGGCCTCCCAAAGTACTGGCATTACAGGGTTAAGTCACCACGCCTGGCCTCATGATCTCTATTTTAACATTAATGCTGGTCAGTTGTTGTGTCTAAACCACAAAAGGGAGGAGATATGAGCCATGTCCAACTTCCACTCCAGTCATGGCCAGGAACTCGGTTTCTTTTTTCTTTTTTGAGACGGAGTCTCGCTCTGTCGCCAGGATGGAGTGCAGTGGTGCAATCTCGGCTCACTCCAGCCTGGGTGACAAGGTGATCCCCTTCCCCACGCCTGCATCGGACAGTCTCGGGGATGCAGGAGCCGACAGAGCCTAGAATCCGTACACTGGGAGCCTGGGCTGTGGTTGTGTACATATAAATGCCGAGGTTTTCGTTAATGAACTGGGGTTGTTTCGGGAAGGTGGGGGTGGGTTGGAGGGAACAAGAGCAGATAATTAGATATACTATTTTTTTTTTTAAATTTAATTTAAGAGACGGAGTCTCGCTCTGTCTTCCAGGCTGGAGTGTGGAGTGCAATGGCGAGATCTCGGCATTGCAACCTCCGCCTCCCGGTTCAAGCGATTCTCCTGCCTCAGCCTCCCGAGTACAGTAGCTGGGATTTCAGGTGCCCGCCACGACGCCCGGCTAATTTTTTTATTTTTAGTAGAGACGGGGCTTTACCATGTTCGACAGGCTGGTCTCGGACTCTTGACCTCAGGTGATCCTCCTGCCTTGGCCACCCAAAGTGCTGGGAGTAGAGGCGTGAGCTACGGCGCCGGCCTGAACATAGTACTCTTCCGTTGATGTGGCCCTGGTAAAAATTATCTCAGTATTAGCTATGCAGAGAGAGCTGGGGAAAAGAGAATCCAAATCCCTGACAACCCCGGCCCAGCCTTCCCAGCTAAGCTGCGTTTTCGCATTTTCGTGGCTTACCAAACGTTTCTCCTTAGGAGACTCCATAGCCTGAGGGAGGTGAATTTTTCCTGACAAAGAGGATTATTCCCGAACCCAGTGGTGACGTCTGCTTCTATCCTGCTTTGTTTACTTTTACACTTCCCTCTGAATAGCTGCATTACAAAAGGGATAAAGAATTACTAGTTAATCCCAAACCAAAATAAAAGGAGAGAAAAGGACTGGTTGCTGCACCTGACAACTGCTGAAATAAGGTTAATCTAAAACACAAAAATTTTTGGATTTCCCTGGACCTCGTGGCGCAACGGTAGCGCGTCTGACTCCAGATCAGAAGGTTGCCTGTTCAAATCAAGTTGGGTCAAACATGTTGGCTGTTCTTCTCTTTTGACACCGGGAGTTATATAGACTTGCTGCTGACTCTCAGCCATGGACCACTGTATTTTCTGTTCTTAGCAGAAAGAACCTAAAGATTTCTTTGTGTGAGTGCCTCAGCAATGGACGGGCACCTTAGCTAAAGTGTGAGGAAAAATTCATAGCCAAAACTCAGGTCGTGCTGTTCACATCTGTAGCAGGAGTTATCAGAACAGTGCTTCTAATATAGCACAATTACAGGACTTCAGATAGGACCTTAAAACAGTGCTGGAGCACTTTGGAGGCTGAGGTAGGCGGATCATTTGAGCCCAGTCTCATGTTTGTAGTCTCAGCTATTAGGGAGGATGAGGTGGAAGGTTCTCTTGAACTCTGGAGGCAGAGGTTGCAGTGAGCTCAGATGGTGCCTGTAGTCCCAGCTGCTGCTTAGGAGGCTGAGGCGGGAGGATCCCTTGAGCCCGGGAGGTCGAGGCTGCAGTGAGCTATGATTACGCCACTGCACTCCAGCCTGGGTGACAAGGTGAGACACCGTCTCTAAATGAATAAATAAATAAAACGGTTCAGAGCTAAGGGAATAGTGGCTTTCCCAATCCAGTGTTGGTGGTGCAGCCAATTCTCCAGCATTTGAGGTTCCAGTGCCACTAAGACACAGCTTTATTTATTTTATTTTATTTTATTTTATTTTATTTTATTTTATTTTATTGAGTCGGAGTTTCGCTCTTGTTACCCAGGCTGGAGTGCAATGGCGCAATCTCGGCTCACCGCAATCTCCGCCTCCTGGGTTCAGGCAATTCTCCTGCCTCAGCCTCCTGAGTAGCTGGGATTACAGGCACGTGCCACCATGCCCAGCTAATTTTTTGTAGTTTTAGTAGAGACGGGGTTTCACCATGTTGACCAGGATGGTCTCGATCTCTTGACCTCGTGATCCACCCGCCTCGGCCTCCCAAAGTGCTGGGATTACAGGCGTGAGCCACCGTGCCCGGCCAGGACACAGCTTTATTCAAAACGAATGGGGAGAAGCAAGGAGCAGTTCCCCCTGAGACCAGACTGAGAGCCTCCTACTGATCAGCAGTCACCAAAGGAAATTCCACCCACCCAGCGAATGCCCGAGGGAAGCAAAAGTTTCAAGGAAATGCTTGAAGTCAGCTGTCTTCCCCGAGCGCGCCTTTGGGAGCTTCCTTCGCTCTTAGCTGGGGCCGGTCTCACTTGGAAGACACAAAAGCAATCGGCCCAAGGACTGTGCTGGACCGACCTGTCATCTCGCTCCCTCCTCATGTTCCTATTGGAACGACCTGCTGGACTGAGTTCCTCGTCCTCTGCCTAAGGGCAGCCAGGCCTGACCTCACTGCCTTCCCTGGGTTCAAATGTCTGGAACCTGGAGCACTGACTGTTCCCCCATTTTTTGTTAAAGCAAACAGGAGCTGGGTGTGGTGGCTTATGCCTGTAATCCCAGAACTTTGGGAGGCTGAGATGGGAGGAACGCTTGAGCCCAAGAGACCAAGACCAGCCTGGGCAACATAATAAGACCCCATCTCTTTTATTTCTATTTTATTTTACTTTATTTTATTTAATTTATTTTTCAGATGGAATCTTGCTCTGTTGTCCAGGCTGGAGTGCAGTGGCACGATCTTGGCTCACTGCAACCTCTGCCTCCTAGGTTCAAGGAATTCTACTGCCTCAGCTTCCCAAGTAGCTGGAATGATAGGTGCATGCCACCATGCCCAGCTAATTTTTGTATTTTTAGTAGAGGCGGGGTTTCACCATTTTGGCCAGGCTGGTCTCAAACTCCTGACCTCAGTTGATCCACCCACCTTGGCCTCCCAAAGTGCTGGGATTACAGGCACGAGCCACAGTGCTCAGCAAAAAACATACGTATGTTTATTGCAGTACTATTTACAATAGCAAAGACATGGAAGCAACCCAAATGCCCATCAGTGGTAGACTGGGTAAAGAAAATGTGGTACATATACACCATGGAATACTATGCAGTCATAAAAAGGAATTAGATAATGTCCTTTGCAGAGACCTGGATGAAGCTGGAAGCCATCATCCTCAGCAAATTGAATACAGGAATAGAAAACCAAACACAGCATCTTCTCACTCATAAGTGGGTGTTGAATATTGAGAACACGTGGACACAGAGAGTGGAACAACACACACCTGGGCCTGTTGGGGAGTGGGGGAGTGAGGTGAGAGAACATAGAGGACGGGTCAGTAGGTGCAGCAAACCACCATGGCATGTCATACCTATACCTATGTAACAAATCTGCACATTCTGCATATGTATCCTGTTTTTTTTTTTTTAAGAGTAAAAAAAAAAAAAAAAAAAAAAAAAAAAAAAAAAAAAACTTAACCCCTTTGGGACTTAATGCAGTGTGAAAAAAAAGACAAAGAAAGGAAAGAAAAAAAATTAACTCCTTAATCATATTAAAATCATATTTTGAGGTTAATTTACATAAGACAGAATTATCCCTCTAAAATGTAATATTCATTTTTCTTCTTTATCTGATAAACTTTCTCCCCTCCACAAACACACAGCCAAAGAAACAAATTGTGTCACTCTGGAATCACAATAATTTTAAATTCTGTTATGATTAAACAGGAGGGGCGGGACCTGCGCGTCACATGACTCTCCTGGTGCTCTCTGCTGCCGTTGATTGGGCCGGGCTGGGGGAGGCGTGTGCATCACTCTAGAGGGCTCTCACTTTTTGTCTGACCAGAGAGTTGCGAAGCCTCCGCAGTCCTAGAGGGGCCGCGCGCAGGGACGCTCTGCTCCGCTGCTGACCTAGAACCAGCGAGAGGCTCTGAATCCTCCAGTGTGCCCGCGCCAGTTGCTCGGGCAAGGGGTAGTTCGCCGAGGGTCGCGGACCAGACAGACCCCGGGTCGGGCCCGGGAACCCTGAGAGGAGAGCCCAGACCCACGGCCGCCCCTGGTGGAGGCGGGGCGTCGGAGATTCGGAGGCGTCAGCAGGTTTGGGGAGAAGGAAACGAGTGTTGTGAGGAGCGTGGGTGCGGCGGGGAGGCCACTGCGGAGACCCCCGGCTCTCAAGGGACGCTCCCGTGCCTGTGCGGAGGCTCTCGGGGCCCATGACACCGGCTTTTGAGTATTTTTGGCGGTGTCAGGTCTTCAGCAGCGAGAGGAGCAAAGTCCGAGGAATGAATGGCTGCAGAAAGCCAGGGCTTGGTTTTATTAGAGTGGGAGATGAGCCGTGCTTGTCAGTGGAAGGTGTTCACGTGATTGTGAAGCGGCATTTTGGATTTTGTCAAAAGTTAACAATCCCGTTCCAGTTAAAGTTTTGAGTTTATTGTGCAGCTGGCGATTGTTCCAATGGCAGCTTAGAAAGCATAATGAGGAAGTCCAGTGATCTTGACTGTAATTGGCCATTATCAACTTGCATTCCTTCTAGGGTAAGTCGAGCCGGATCAGCTTTGTATCTGTAGCTGATTGGTTCAGTTTATCATGCGGACGAGAAAAAAAAATCTTCCTTCCTGTTCAGCGCTTACTTTTCAGGGAAATAAGGAATTTTTTTTTTTTTTTTTTTTTTTTTTTTTTTTTTTTTTTTTTT
>NW_022437099.1:190156-192911 GCF_009761245.1 Sapajus apella | reverse complement strand
TGTTACCCAGGCTGGAGTGCAATGGCACGATCTCGGCTCACCGCAACCTCCGCCTCCTGGGTTCAGGCAATTCTCCTGCCTCAGCCTCCTGAGTAGCTGGGATTACAGGCACGCACCACCATGCCCAGCTAATTTTTTTGTATTTTTAGTAGAGACGGGGTTTCACCATGTTGACCAGGCTGGTCTCGATCTCTTGACCTCGTGATCCACCCGCCTTGGCCTCCCAAAGTGCTGGGATTACAGGCTTGAGCCACCGCGCCCGGCCAGGAATTGTTGTTTTAACACTAAGTGTCACTCCGTTGCCCAAGCTGGAGTGCGGTAGCACCATCTCAGCTCACTGTAACCTCCAACTGCCGTGTTCAAGTGATTCTCCTGCCTCAGCCTCCCGAGTAGCTGGGACTACAGGTATGTGCCTGACCATGCCTGGCTAATTTTTGTATTTTTAGTAGAGACGGGGTTTCACTATGTTGGCCAGGCTGGTCTTGAACTCCTGACCTCGTGATCTCCCTTTATCACCTCACCCCCACCCCCTTCTTCCCCACCTCAGCCTCCCAATGTGTTGGGATTACAGGTGTGAGCCACCATGCCCGGCCTGTTGTTGTTTTGAGACGGAGTTTCGCTCTTGTTGCCCAGGCTGGAGTGCAATGGCGCAATCTTGGCTCACTGCAACCTCTGCCTCCCGGGTCCAAGGGATTCTCCTGCCTCAGCCTCCCAAGTAGCTGTGATTACAGACACATGCCACTAAGTAATTTTTGCATTTTTAGTAGAGCCGGGGCTTCACCATATTAGTCAGGCTGGTCTTCAACACCACCTTAGCCTCCCAGAATACTGGGATAATAGGGGTGAGCCACTGCGCCTGGCCTGTTGTTTTTAAGAGAGACAGGGTCTCGTTCTGTCACCCAGAGTGGAGTGCAGTGGTGCCATCATAGCTCACTGCAGCCTTCAAGTCCTGAACTGAAGGGAGAAATCATTGTATATTGTTTGCCTTACGTGGCTGTGGGTGGTTGGCCCAGGGCTGTACCCAAAACATGGCCTCCATTTGATTTTTCATTAGCAAGTCTGACATCCAAATGCACAGCCTTCACAAACATATTCAGTAAGTATAGTGCAGGGGTGTCCAATCTTTTGACTTCCCTGGGCCATATTGGAAGAATTGTCTTAGGCTACACATAAGATACACCCACTCTAAGACAGCTAATGAGCAAAAAATAAAAATAAAAAAAGGCAAAAAAAAATTTCATAATCTTTTTTCCTTTTTTTTTTTTTTTTTTTAAATAAGAGACGGGGTCTCGCTATGCTAGAGTGCAGTGGCTATTCACAGGCGCGATCCCACTACTGATCAGCACGGGAGTTTTGACCTGCTCTGTTTCCAACCGCGGTCGGTTCACCCCTCCTTAGGCAACCTGCTGGGTTCCCCACTCCCCGGAAGTCACCATATTGATGCTGAACTTAGTGCGGACACCCGATCGGCAGAGCGCACTGCAGCCCAGAACTCCTGGGCTCAAGCAATCCTCCCACGTCAGCCTCCCGAGTAGCTGGGACTACAGGCACACGCCACCGCGCCCGGCTCATAATGTTATTGTTTTGTTTTTGTTTTTTTTGAGATGGAGTTTCACTCTTGTTACCCAGGCTGGAGTGCAATGGCACGATCTCGGCTCACCGCAACTTCCGCCTCCTGGGTTCAAGCAATTCTTCTGTCTCAGCCTCCTGAGTAGCTGGGACTATAGGCGCACGCCACCATGCCCAGTTAATTTTTGTATTTTTGTAGAGACGGGGTTTCACCAGGTTGACCAGGATGATCTCGATTTCTTGACCTCGTGAGCCACCCACTTCGGCCCCACAAAGTGCTGAGATTATAGGCATCAGCCACTGCGCCCGGCCATAATGTTTTAAAAAAGTTTACAAATTTGTGTTGGGTTGGATTCAGTCGTCCTGGGCCGCATAGGTTGGACAAGTTTGGTGTAGAGAATAAAAGGGATGAGGCTTCTGCCTCAGCCTTGGAACATTGATCAGGATCTTTTTTTTTTTTTTTTTTTTAAAGATGGGGTTTCACCATGTTTGTTGGTCAGGCTGGTCTTGAACTCCCAACCTCAGGCGATCTGCCCGCCTTGGCCTCCAAAGTGCTTGGATTACAGGCGTGAGCCACTATGCACAGCCATGATCAGGATCTTTTTTGGAGTGTACCTCTTTGCTTAAAGAGGCAGAGGGTCCACCCTAGACAACAGCAAAACCCCATCTCCAAAAAAAAAAACTACAGCTGGACATGGTGGTGTGCTCTTGCAGTCCCAGCTACTTAAGAGACTGAGGCAGGAGCATTGCTTGAGCCCAGGAGTTTGAGGCTGTAGTGTGCCATGATTACACCACTGCACTCCAGCCTGGATGACAGAGGGAGACCCCTCAAGAAAAAAAAAAGGCAAAGGGTCTTCTAAACTGTGTTCAAGGGGCTTCTATTAAAATGAAAGTGAATTTCATTAAAATTCGCACTTAATTAAAAAGCAAGTCTGGGCCGGGCGCGGTGGCTCAAGCCTGTAATCCCAGCACTTTGGGAGGCTGAGGCGGGTGGATCACGAGGTCAAGAGATCGAGACCATCCTGGTCAACATGGTGAAACCCCGTCTCTACTAAAAATACAAAAAATTAGCTGGGCATGGTGGTGCGTGCCTGTAATCCCAGCTACTCAGGAGGCTGAGGCAGGAGAATTGCCTGAACCCAGGAGGCGGAGGTTGCGGTGAGCCGAGATCGTGCCATTGCACTCC
>NW_022437099.1:181918-190056 GCF_009761245.1 Sapajus apella | reverse complement strand
GCACCTGTAGTCCCAGCTACTTGAGGCTGAGACAGGAGAATCACTTGAACCCAGGTGGCAAATGCTGCAGTGAGCTGAGATCATACTATTGTACTCCAGCCTGGCGACAACAGCGAAACTCTGTCTCAAAAAAAGGGGCTGGGCATGGTGGCTCACACTTCTAATCCCAGCACTTTGAAGGCTGAGGTGGGGGGATCAGGAGGTCAGGAGATTGAGACCATCCTGGCTAACAGAGTGAAACCCCATCTCTACGAAAAATGCAAAAAAATCTGGGCATGGTGGCACACCCCCGTAGTCCCAGATACTCAGGAGGTTAAGGCAGGAGAATTGCTTGAACCTGGGAGGCAGAGGTTGCAGTGAGCCAAGGTCATGCCATTGCACTCCAGTCTGGGCAACAGAGCAAGACTCCATCTCAAAAAATAAAAGCAAGCTAGTCTGTAATTGTTACTTTTGCTGAATCCTGTTACCAAATCACCAGGCAGGCTAGAGGTGGGGGTTGAGGGACCCCATAAAAAAAAAAAAAAAAACTTTCAGAGTGGGCTTGTCAGTAAGTGGAGCTGGCCTTAGGAGCAGAGTTGGAAATACATAAGTAGATTTAGAGAAAAGCCGGTTAGCTAGAATCCCTAGGTTTACTAGACTTAGGACATCCTGTGTGATAGGGGAGGGGACAGCACCTGAAGTCGGGGGGTAAAGTGAGATCACGAGGTCAGGAGTTCAAGACCAGCTGGGCCAACATAGTGAAACCCCGTCTCTACTTAAAATACAAAAATTAGCCAGGCATGGTCAGGCACCTACCTGTAGTCTTGGCTTTCTCCTGTTTGTACTAAATTAAAGGGAGTGGGGAGCAAAATTTTTGATAAAGCTATTAGATATTGATCAAGTCCTGATTTGGGACCCGTAGCTGTAGAGGCTGTGGTTTGGCTTTCGGAGCTGGTTGCTGCAGGGAGTGGATCAGAGTGGTATTTTTTTTTTTTTCTCTTTTTGAGACGGAGTCTCGCTCTGTTGCCAAGGCTGGAGTGCATTGGTGTGATCTTGGCTCACTGCAATCTCTGCCTCCCGGGTTCAAGCGATTCTCCTGCCTCAGCCTCCTGAGTAGCTGGGATTACAGGCATGTACCACCATGCCCAGCTAAATTGTATTTTTAGTAGAGAAGGGGTTTCACCGTATTAGCCACGATGGTCTCTATTTCTTGACCTTGTGTGATCCACGCACCTCGGCCTCCCAAAGTCCTGGGATTACTGGCGTAAGCCACCGTGCCCAACCCCAGAGTGCTATTTTTATATGTGATCTACCTGCTGTCCCTTTGTACATGAGGTGCTGAAGATGACATGTTCTAGGGAGAAGGGGATGGCAGGGCTGCTGGTTCCCTTGAATAGAGCTTGGGAAATTGATCTAGACTCAGAAATTCCTGTATTTATTGTAGTGGCTCATGCATTTCATCATATGTTCCAACACCAAACACAGTGACTTTGTATGAAGTTTTGTCTGTGGGCCCCATTAGAATCCCTGGTTCTAGATCTGCCAAGCAGGAGAGCTTCAAATTAGAGCTGGCCTTACTGACTGTCTTTTTTTTCTTCTCCAGCTCAGCCTGACGCCTAGGATCCCATCCCTTGTCAAAGACCGGGCCGTGGAAGCCATGTTCCCACCAGTCAGTGGGAAGGTGAGCTGTGGCTCCCCATCTGCTTCCTCAGCATAGTCACTGCTGCCAGCAGGTCCTTCCTCAGGTTGAGCCCTGTTGATCAATGTGGGGAGTTTTCCTTCTTAGAAAGAACGATGTAGAGAGCTTAGCCTCTGGAGTCAACATGGACTCCCTTCAGTAAGTTACATAAACACGCTGGCTCCAGTTTCCTTTTCTATAAAATGGGTCAATGAGAGGGCCTATTACAGTGAGTTGTGAGGACTCAGTGAAAAACGCCTTGTGAAGTCCTTTGCACAATATCTGGTTACAGTTTAGCAGCAGGTTAAGTTGTCACTGTTAGCCCTGTGGTAGTTGCCCATTGTTTCTTCCATGAGCATTATCGTGCACCCACTGTTGTACACACTCAAGGTGCTGTCTTCTGTGCTGGGAGATCAACTCTCAATCTGATTAGTGAGACAGATGTGTAATGAACTTCTCATAATAAATTCTGAACCGTTCCTATGAAAGGGCATAATGGAAGGTTATTTATTGAATTTGTAGCATTATGGAGGGCAATCAGAGGATACTGAGTTGTCTGTCTTTTTTTTGAGACAGAGTCTTACTCTGTCACCCAGGCTGGAATGCAGTGGCATGATCGTGGCTCATGGCAGCCTTGACCTCCCCAGGCTCAGGTGATCCTCCCACCTCAGCCTCCCAAGTAGCTGGGACCACAGGTACATGCCACCATGCCTGGCGAATTTTTGTATTTTTTGTAAAGACAAGATTTCACCATGTCACCTAGGCTGTTCTTGAACTCCTGGCCCAAGCCATCTACCAGCCTCAGCCTCCCAAAGTCTTAGGATTATAGGCATGAGCTATCCCACCTGGCCTAGTTGGGATTACAGGTATGAGCCATCTCACCAGGCCTAGAAGAGACTTGAGTTTGAAAGAAGAGAGAGGCTCCAGGCACAGTGGCTCATGCCTGTAATCCTAGCACTTTGGGAGGCCAAGGCAGGCAGATTACCTGATGTCAGGAGTTTGAGACCAGCCTGGCCAACATATGGTGAATCTCCATCTCTAGTAAAAATAGCAAAATTAGCTGAGTGTAGTGGTGCACGCCTGTAGTCCCAGCTACTTGGGAAACTGAGGCAGGAGAATCGCCTGAACCCAGGAGGTGGAGATTGCAGTGAGCCGAGATCGGGCCATTACACTGCAGCCTGGGCAACAAGAGCGAAACTCTGTCTCAAAAACAAACAAACAAATGGAACTTTTAAGCAACATTTGGGGCCCAACTATCAATGTACAAGTCCTAGCTGTTGATGGCTTCTTGGAAACTGCAACTTTAAGGGAAACCGTATATATCAAAACCATTTTTTTTCCATCACTGTTACAGTGAAACAAAGTTATTCAAGGACTTGCTGGTGTACCTACTTTTGCTAAAAATCAGTTTCCAAGAACCTACTGCGGGTGTTAAGAGAGGAGTTACCGTGCATCAGTGAATCTGGGAGATGAAGCTGTTTTATTCCCATGCTTGTTATGCTTGTTAACCTCGTACAGGTGCAGGAATGCAGGTGGCTGAGTAGGTCAGATTGAGGACATTGCAGCGCAGCTCTGCTAAAAGAGTGACATTCTGGATGATGGTGAGAAAGGGCCTGCAACTGTAGCAGTTGAACTCAGGCTTGATAGGCAGGAAAGAAAGTCCATATTTGGGAGATTCTGGTGTCTGTCTGCAGAGGGGAGCTATACGAAGCTTCTCAGGATGGGGGTGGGCATTTCCTATTACCACTTATAGGACAGTGAAAGCTTGCCTTGTACATGTCCCCTCTGAACCCTACAGTGTCTTGTGAGAGGAGGGAGTGTGTAGACAGCCCCTGGGTCCCTCTGCTCCGTAGCCTGCAGTGGTGTGGGAGTGAGTATGTGGCAGCTTCAGTGCTCAGCCCATGGTAGGATAACAGTCACTTGCAGATGTAAAGTCCCCCTGTGCTCACTGTGCTGTGTCCTTTGTTGTCCCCTCTGGATATGCTCCCCAGGTGTCTGGGGTTTGGTCTGTACCTTTTATATTCTCCAGCAACGGGCTCCCTTGCTTTGGCACATCTGAAGAGGCTGGAGGGCTCCGGAGGCCTGGGGGAAATTGAGGCTGGGTTTCTCTTCCCATGGCTCCCTCCCTGCCGTTCTGTGGGATGGGTGTGGCTCCATCCTCTTTGGCCCAGCTCCAGTCTTGCTCCCTTTCCAGAGCATTCTGGGCTCCAGCGGCCCTCCCCACCTTATTCCTTAGACCTAGCAGGTCCTGGTTCCCTAGGGTGGCCAGCACCTATGAGCTTCCACATTCCTTGTTCATGTTTGTTGAGCCTATTCATCCCTTTGTAAATAGTCTGCACATTAACCAACCCCCAGTGACCTCATCTCTTTCCTAAGGAACCTGGGGCAGAAGCAATACATTATTTGTATAGAGCAGGGATCAGCAAACTGCCCTGGACAGCTTGGTAAAGTTTCCCTGAAACACAACTGTGCCCATTTGCTTACTTGTAGTCCCCGGCTGCTTTTGTGCTCCAACACAAAAGCTGTTCCTCAGATTGTTGACTTGCTGTTCCTCAAATTGACAGCAGGTTTGAGGAACTGGAACAGAGACCAGGGGCCTGAAAAGCCTAAATTACTTACCATTTGGCCCTTTAGAGATTATGTCTGTTAACCCCATGGTATGGAAGCCAGCATGTCTGGCCTGAGGGCCAGAAGGCCTGAACGGAACCCTGAATCTATTCCTTATGAATTGGGTGGCCTTGGCCCGCACACTTTACCTCCCCAAACCTCAGTTTCCTCACCTGTAGAATAATCATCGTGCACAAGTCATTGTAAGAATTGCAGTTACCTTTATCAGCTGCTTTTCCAGGAGCTGCTGTCATTTGAGGATGTGGCGATGTACTTCACCAGAGAGGAGTGGGGCCACCTCGACTGGGGTCAGAAGGACCTCTACCGAGATGTGATGCTGGAGAACTACAGGAACATGGTCTTGCTGGGTAGGACATGGCTTAAAGACTGGGCTTTGTCTGTGTTCTGAGTGTCTGTGCAAGTCCTCAGGCCCTTATCTGTAATTCCAGAATCAGAAAAAGTGCTGAAAACAAAGTGTTTTCATAACTCATGTGGCTACAAGCCCTGACTGGACATCACCACAGTGAAACCTGACTTCATCCCATAGGAAACCATTTATTGTCTTTATTTTTCCAATTTGGTGTGCATATCTATATGCCCAACTTCAGAAATAACAGTGTAAGCTGGGCATGGTGGCTCATGCCTGTAATCCCAGCACTTTGGGAGACCAAGGTGGGCGGATCACATTAGGTCAGTAGTTTGAAATTAGCCTGGCCAATGTGGTGAAACCCATCTCTACTAAAAATATGAAAATTAGTCAGGTGTGGTGGCGCACACTTGTAGTCCCAGTTACTTGGGAGGCTGAGACAGGAGAATTACTTGAACCTGGGAGGCTGAGGTTGCAGTGAGCCGAGATCACGCCACTGCACTCCAACCTGGATAACAGAGTGTGACTCTGTCTCAAAACAAAGCAACAACAACAATAACCGTGTATTTGAAGGCACCACTTCAAACTCTACTGGGGATGATACGTTATGTAAAATACTTACACCAGGTCACCTTTCTGAAATTGGAAAAATTCTGACTCCTGAAACACATCTGGTCCCAAGAGTTTCACATGAGGGATCGGAGACAATGAATAGTTGTGTTTTTTGTGTTAGGGCTCAGACAGAGACACTTAATGCATTCTTCACTCTCACCCCATGTTTCACATCTGTAAGACCTCCAGGAGTTGAGAAGATTATTGTGGATTTACAGTCCAAAGGCTCACTTCTTATGCTCCTGAAAGTCTTTTTCCTTCTTTTCTCTGGAAATAGGTAACTTCTTGGTTTGTAACATTAGTGGGTGCTCAGGAACTGATTTTAAACCAACTTCATATATGAACCTTCATGGCTTCCATCTTTTCAGGAGCCTACCCCCTCCTATTCCACTGTAGTATCCCACTGTGGGAGTTGCCTTGGTAAATAGTTTTCTTTCTGGGGCCACATGTTTGGCCCCTGCACTGACACTCTTAGCACAGGGTCTTGACTACCTCTTGTGGGATCATCTACCCACCTCTGGATTTTTATAATTTTAATTTTCCCTTTTTTTAAAAAGCATTACAAGAGCATACATCAGTACATGGAAGGTATAGAAAGGGAGGAAGAGAAGAGGAATGTGTTCAGGAGTAACACCTTTAGTATTTTGGAAGATTTCCTTCCAGTCTTTTTTTCCTATGCCTTTACAAAAGTAGTTGAGCATATTCTATGTGTAATCCTATAATCTGTTTTAAACTTAACATTATTGTATCAGCATTTCCCCACAGAAACAGTAAACAAGCATAATTCCACTGTGATCCATAATAATATTTCATTGTTTTCTCATTTGGGACATTCAGCTTGGCTTTGTTTTTGTTTGTTGGTTTGCTTGTGTATTTATAATGTTTGAATAGATGTTTCTGAGTATAAATCTTCATATGAATTTTTGGTCATTTCCCAAAGACTTTGCCCAAATCAGAATTTTGAAGTTAAAGGAGATGGCACTTTATTCTTTATTGATTACTGAATAATTCTTCAACAAAATTTGTACTGTTTTGCATATCCAATAGTAACATTTGAGAATGCTTCTTTGTTTTTCTTTTTTTTTTTAGAGGTGGCGTTTCGCTCTTGTTGCCCAGGCTGGAGTGCAATGGGGCCATCTCGGCTCACTACAAACTCCGCCTCCCGGATTCAAACAATTCTCCCAGGTCAGCTTCCCGAATAGCTGGGAGTACAGGCATGCGCCATCATGCCCAGCTAATTTTTTCTTCTTTTTTTTTTTGAGACGGAGTTTTGCTCTTGTTACCCAGGCCGGAGTGCAATGGCACGATCTCGGCTCACCGCAACCTCCGCCTCCTGGGTTCAGGCAATTCTCCTGCCTCAGCCTCCTGAGTAGCTGGGATTACAGGCACACGCCACCATGCCCAGCTAATTTTTTGTAGTTTTAGTAGAGACGGGGTCTCACCGTGTTGACCAGGATGGTCTCGATCTCTTGACCTCGTGATCCACCCGTCTTGGCCTCCCAAAGTGCTGGGATTACAGGCTTGAGCCACCGCACCCGGCTATTTTTTTGTATTTTTAGCAGAGACAGGGTTTCTCCATGTTAGTCAGGCTGGTCTCGAACTCCCGACCTCAGGTGATCTGCCCGCCTCAGCCTCCCAAAGTGCTGAGTTTACAGGGGTGAGCCACCGTGCCTAGCCGAGTTTCATTCTTGTTGCCCTGGCTGGAGTGCAGTGGTGCCATCTTGGCTCACCACAACCTCCACCTCCTGGGTTCAAGTGATTCTCCTGCCTCAGCCTCCCAAGTAGCTGGGATTACAGGCACTCACCACCGTACCCGGCTAATTTTGTATTTTTAGTACAGACAGTGTTTCTCCATGTTGGTTAGGCTGGTCTTGAACGCCTGACCTCAGGTGATCAACCCAACTCGGCCTCCCAAAGTGCTGGGATTACAGGCATGAGCCACCACGCCTGGCCGAGAGTGCTTCTATACTATATCATTGCACTTTTTTATGCATTTTACTAGTTTTTTTTTTTATTTTTTTTTTGAGACGGAGTTTTACTCTTGTTACCCAGGCTGGAGTGCAATGGCGCGATCTCGGCTCACCGCAACCTCCGCCTCCTGGGTTCAGGCAATTCTCCTGCCTCAGCCTCCTGAGTAGCTGGGATTACAGGCACACACCACCATGCCCAGCTAATTTTTGTATGTTTAGTAGAGACGGGGTTTCACCATGTTGACCAGGATGGTCTCGATCTCTTGACCTCGTGATCCACCCGCCTCGGCCTCCCAAAGTGCTGGGATTACAGGCTTGAGCCACCGCGCCCGGCCAACATTTTACTAGTTTTAAAAATAATTTTCATTATAGAAATTCTGGAAAAATACATCAGTAAATAGAGTAGATAATAAAAATCACCTGCAGGCCCATTTTCCATAAATAACTCCTGTTAACATTTTGGTTTACTTTTTCCCAGTCTGTCTGTGTGTCTATTACAGGACAAGGATCCCTTATCCAAAATGCCTGGGACCAAAAGTGTTTTGGATTTTGGATTTTTTTTCTGGATTTTAGAATAGTTGTATTTGTGTAATAAGATAATTTGAGGGTCTGACCCAAGTCTAAACAAGAAATTCACTTACGTTTCATATACACCTTAGACACATAGCTTGAAGGTCCTTTTATTTTTCCCTGGGGAAGGCTGAGTTAACTGTGTGTTGTGCACCTGTGTTTTGATTGCAACCGGTCACATGAGGTCAAGTGTGGAATGCTCCGCTTGTGTCAGGTTAGTGCTCAAAAATTTTCGGATATTGGATTAGGGATGCTCAAACTCTATTAATTACTTACACACACATACATAACGCACACACATACATAGCTTTTTTTTTTTTTTTTTTTTTTTTAAAGGGGTTTTGCCTTTTTTTCC
>NW_022437099.1:157884-181818 GCF_009761245.1 Sapajus apella | reverse complement strand
GCAATGGCGCAATCTTGGCTCACCGCAACCTCCACCTCCTGGGTTCAGGCAATTCTCCTGCCTCAGCCTCCTGAGTAGCTGGGACTACAGACACACGCCACCATGCCCAGCTAATTTTTTGTAGTTTTAGTAGAGACGGGATTTCACCATGTTGACCAGGATGGTCTCGATCTCTTGACCTCATGATCCACCCGCCTCGGCCTCCCAAAGTGCTGGGATTACAGGCTTGAGCCACCGCGCCCGGCCAGCTTTTTAAAACAAAATTTGGATCATGCTATACGAGTTTTGTATTCTGCTTTAAAATATATAGGCAGTATTTTTCTATTTTAATACATAGTGGGCTGTGCACAGTGGCTCATGCCTGTGATCCCAGCACTTTGAGGGGCCAAGGTGGGTTGATCACCTGAGGTCAGAAGTTTGAGACCAGCCTGGCCAGCATGGTGAAACCCTATCTCTACTAAAAATAGAAAAATTAGCCAGGTGGGGTGATGGGCGCCTGTAATCCCAGCTCCTTGGGAGGTTGAGGCTAGAGAACTGCTTGAACCCCGGAGGCAGAGGCTGCGGTGAGCCAAGATTGTGCCACTGCACTCCAGCCTGGGTGACAGAGTGAGACTCTGTCTCAAAAAGAAAACCAAAAAACACAAAAAAAAAACAAATAGTTGGCCAGGTACAGTGGCTCACACCTGTATACAGTCCCAGCACTTTGGGAGCCTGAGGCAGGTGGATCACCTGAGGTCAGAGTTCAAGACCAGCCTGGCCAACATGGTGAAACCCTATCTCTACTAAAAATACAAAAATCAGCTGGGTGTGGTGGCGTGCGCCTGTAGTTCCAGCTACTTGGGAGGCTGAGGCAGGAGAATTGCATGAACCTGGGAGGTGGAGGTTGCAGTGAGCCAAGATTGTCACTCCAGCCTGGGTGACAGAGCAAGACTCCATCGCAAAAGTAAATAAATAAATAATTGAATACAAGGATTTTTAATATCTGCCTGATACTTTTGCTTTCATCACAATAATGTGCTACAGTTAAGTGTTTCCTGTTGATATTCAGTTTATTTCCAGTTTGACACTGCAGTACCACTGTGCTGAACGTCTCTGGCACATTCATCTTGGTTGCAATTGTACTTTAGGCTGTATTTCTAAGAGTGAAATGACCACAGCCAAAGGTATGAACATTGTTCAGGCTTTCAATAAAGACTGCCAGATATTTACAAAGATTGTGCCAATCTCTATTGTCACCAGCCCTTTTGATTATTGTCCTTATCTCTGTTTGCCACTGAGCCCCAGGTCATGTCTCTGTAACTCACTAACGGCCACATCCCATTTACTTCCCCATGAGTAGGATTTCAGTTCCCCAAACCTGAGGTGATCTGTCAGCTGGAGAACTGGGACGAGCAGTGGATCCTGGATCTACCGAGAGCTGGGAATAGGAAGGCTTCCGGTAGTGCTTGCCCAGGTGGGTGAGGAAGAGACCCAGGCGAGTGGCATCAGGAAGAGGAAGAGAAGTCACGTTAGTCAAGCCCCTTCTGGGTGCCAGATGCTGAGCCAGGTGCTGGGCATATATTATCCCACTTCTTCATCCCTCCTGCCCTGTGAAGTGGGAGGAGATCAGCGTCCCCATTTCCCAGATGAAGAAACTAAAAGATTAAGAAATCTCACACAGGCCTGGTATGGCGGCTCATGCCAGCAATCCCAGCACTTTGGGAGGCAGAGGTAGGTGCATCACTTGAGCCCAGGAATTCAGGATCAGCCTGGGTGACATGGTGAAACCCCGTCTCTACAAAAAATACAAATTTAAGCTGGGCGTGGTGGCGCGTGCCTGTAGTCCCAGCTACTCTGGAGGCTGAGGTGCAAGGACTGCTTGAGTCTGGGAGGCAGAGGTTGCAGTGAGCTGAGAGTTACATGACTACTCCAGCCTGAGTGACAGCAAGACTCTCAAAAAAAGAAGAAATCTCATACAGTTGGGAGGTGGACAGTGGGCTTTGATTTCAAGTCTGGAACGCTCATTCTCTCCTGTAGGAAAAAGTGCTTTGATACAGCTGCTCTAGTGTTTTCTAAAGTGACAACTCTCAGGGCACTCTAGAGGCCCCTTGATTCTACCCTCATTACTTGTCCTTTCTCTGTGCTGCCTATTGTTCCCTTGCTTTGTTTTGTTTTCATATTTCTTGACATATCTGCATTTTTCTACTTACTGTGTCCTGATGCAGCTGCTACTGTTTTTCACATCCAAGGTTTCTCTCCTTGGTACTACTGATATTTTGTGCTGATGAATTATTTGGGGGCGGGATGGGGTATATCCTGTGCATTCTAGGATGTTGAGTAGCACCCCTGGCCTGCATCCTGTAGACGCCAGTTGAACCTCCCCAGGTGTGACAGCTAGAAATGTCTCCATTGTCCCAACCCTGTTCACCCCTACTGGAGACCCACTGCTCTAGTCAGTTGGCTTTTGTCCCTACTTCCCTCTGGTTCCTTTTCTGTTCTGTCCTACGCTTTCTCCATTTTTAAGTGGATGCTTCACCTAGAGTTATTAAAAACATGTATCTAGGCCGGGTATGGTGGCTCATGCCTGTAATCCCGGCACTTTTGGGAGGCTGAGACAGGCGGATTGGTTGAGGCCGGGAATTTAAGATCAGCCTGGCCAACATGGTGAAACCCCATCCCTACTAAAAACACAAAAACTAGTGCTCGCTTCGGCAGCACATGTACTAAAACAACGGTACAGAGAAGATTAGCATGGCCCCTGTACAAGGATGACATGCAAATTCGTGAAGCATTCCGTATTAAAAAAAAAAGAGTTAAAAAATAAATACAAAAACTAGCCAGGCGTGGTGGTGCACACCCGTAGTCCCAGCTACTCGGGAGGCTGAGGTACGAGAATCTCTTGAACCTAGGAGGTGGAGATTGCAGTGAGCTGAGATCATGCCACTGCATGCCAGCCTCAGCATGTCTCAAAAAGTGTGTCTTGAAGCATAACATGCTACCTCTCTGACTTTTATTTGGCACTACTACCTAGAATAAGTTGTTTTTCTAATAATAGTGATGGGCTCTGCTGTCACGTTCTCTGGCACACACATTTCTGTGCACTTTTAGTGAGTTTGTTGGTGCTGAGACCTCTTTTTGTTATGAGAGTGAAGAGTCCAGTGAAATTCAGAATTTCAGGCTGGGTATGGTGACTCACACCTGTAATCCCAGCACTTTGGGAGGCTGAAGAGGGTGGATCACCTGAGGTCAGGAGTTCAAGACCAGCCTGGCCAACATGGTGAAACCCTGTCTCTACTAAAAATACAGTAATTAGCTGGGCGTGGTGGCAGGCGCCTGTAATCCCAGCTACTCGGGAGGCTGAGGCAGGGGAATCGCTTGAACCCAGGAGGCGGAAGTTGCAGTGACCTGAGATTCTGCCACTGCCCTCCAGCCTGGGTGACAGAGCCAGACTCCATCTCCAAAAAAAAAAAAAAAAAAAAAAACAAGAAATTCAGAATTTTGGCTTCTTCAGTCCAACGATGCAAACAAGAGATCACTTCTTAGCTTCATTTGATTGTCCTAGACCCCTAACCATTGGCTTCTCTTTCTTTTTTGCTTCTGTGGTGGATAGGTCATTTACATCTTTTCTTATTTGTCTAGGTTCTGAAGCCAGACACAAGATGAAAAAGCTAACTCCAAGACAGAAATTTTCTGAAGATTTAGAGTCATATAAGATATCAGTGGTAATGCAGGAATCAGCCAAGAAACTTTCAGAAAAGTTACATAAGTGTAAAGAATTTGTGGACAATTGCAGGCTGAGTTTCCCTGCTAGTGGCGATGAATACAGCAGGGGCTTCCTTCAAAACCTTAACCTTATTCAAGATCAGAATACGCAAACAAGGTGGAAGCAGGGCAGCTGTGATGAGGATGGGAAACCCTTCAATCAAAGATCTTTGCTTTTGGGGCACAAGCAAATTCTCACAAGAGCAAAGTCTTATGAATGCAGTGAATGTGGAAAAGTCATTAGGCGTAAGGCATGGTTTGATCAACATCAAAGAATTCACTTTTTAGAGAACCCGTTTGAGTGTAAGGTATGTGGACAAGCCTTCAGACAGCGGTCAGCTCTTACAGTCCATAAACAGTGTCACTTGCAAAACAAGCCATACAGATGTCATGACTGTGGAAAGTGTTTTCGGCAGCTCGCGTATCTTGTTGAACATAAGAGGATTCATACCAAAGAAAAACCCTACAAATGTAATGAATGTGAAAAAACATTTAGTCAGAATTCAACCCTTCTTCGACATCAGGTGATCCACAGTGGAGAAAAACCCCATAAATGCCTTGAGTGTGGAAAAGCCTTTGGCCGGCATTCAACCCTTCTATGTCATCAACAGATTCACAGCAAACCGAACACCCATAAATGCAGTGAATGTGGACAGTCCTTTGGTCGGAATGTGGATCTCATTCAGCATCAAAGAATCCATACAAAGGAGGAATTCTTTCAATGTGGAGAATGTGGGAAAACCTTTAGTTTTAAGAGGAACCTTTTTCGACATCAGGTCATTCACACTGGAAACCGACCCTACCCATGTGTTATATGTGGAAAATCTTTCAAGTGGCACACAAGCTTTATTAAGCACCAGAGCACTCACAAAGGACACATATCCATGTGATATTAACTGGAAAGCAGTCATTGAAGGACTAGGACTTAACCTCTACTTCAAGTGTGTGTCACTTGATTTTTTTCATGAAAAGCAATAAATGTAACTAAAAGGGTTTTTCTATGGAGGCCTTCTTTTTATAGCCAATCTTCTGCTGTAGTGAAGAAATGCTTAAAAGGAAATTTTAGCCTGGGCAATATAGTGAGATCTCGTCTCTACAAAAAATTAAAAAGCCAGGTGTGGTGGCTCACACCTCCAGTCCCAGCTAGTCATAAGGTGGAGGTGGGAGGATTGCTTTAGCCCAGGAGTTCAAGGTTGCAGTGAGCCATGATGTGTTGTCACCACTCCAGCTCCAGTGACAGAGTGAGGCTGTCTCAAAAGAGAAAAGGTTGCTAGGCTGTTGTGTCCACTCTCTTGCACGCTGTGTACCCTCATTCCCTCCAGTCTAGTTAAGGCAGAAGGGAGCCACAGAAGCTTTGCCCTGTGGTTACTAGGCTGGGGACCATTGCATGGGTTGTAAATGAATGAAGGATTGAAGAATGGGCCAGGTGTGGTGGCTCATGCCTGTAATCCCAGGAGGCTGGCGGATCACTTGAGGTCAGGAATTCAAGACCGGCCTGCCCAACATGGTGAGACCTCATCTCAACTAAAAATACAAAAATTAGCCATGCTGGCGTGCCTGCAGTTCCAGCTATTTGGGAGGCTGAGACAGGAGAATCGCTTGAACCCGGGAGGCAGAGGTTGCAGTGAGCCAAGAAAGCACCATTGCATTCCAGCCTGGGCAACAGAATGAGACTCTGTCTCAAAAAAAAAAAAAAAAAAAATTGAAGAATGCCTTTCCTGTATTACATACAACTATGACCTGCTAATGTATAGACTTAACAAAAACTAAGGGCTACTCATCAGTAACTAGTGAGGTGTGAAGAACAGCTCAAAGCTGCCTATTATCTAAAATGAATGTGTTAGTAGATTCTGGTAGACTTTTAAGTCAGCATTTGTAGTAGGTGCTATAGGCCCTTCTGAAGTCCCTCTGGCCTTACACCTTCTATGGGCTTCATCTGACTCAGTGTCTACACCTTGTGGCCTTCAGGGTAATAAGACATCCTGGGAGCAGCCATCAACCAATCACTGATGAGAATTGGATAAACACCAAATTCTCCATCTCCCCATGTGTGGAAACTCAAGCATGTTTTACAGTTTCCAGAGGTTCCCCATGAATTGCACACAGGCATTCACCCCAGTAGGTGTCTCATTGGGTTACTTCCCTTCTCCGTCTTTTCTATCTTCCCTGACTTTTGCAATCTCTCCCAGACAAACTACTTGTATTCAAAAAGTGTCCATTATGGTCTCTGAGACCAATTATGGTCTCTTCTCTTTCCACAGTTATTCTAAGCACATTCTGACATTCAGTTTAAGTTGAGCTGAGTGTATTCTCCCTAAACTCGATAATATAAGAAATCCATTTCAAATTATTTTGATACCCTAAACATAATCCTATGTCTGTATTAAAAAGTGCTCTAATTTGCCAGGCATGGTGGCAGACACCTGTAATTCCAGCTACTCAGGAGGCTGAGACAGGAGAATCACTTGAACCTGGGAGGTGGTGGTTTCAGTGAGCTGAGATCATGCCACTGCAGTCCAGCCTGGGTGACAGAGTAAGACTCTGTCAAAAAAAAAAAAAAAAAAAGAAAGAAAATTGCTCTCAGGCCAGGTGCAGTAGCTCATGCCTGTAATCCCCAATGCTTTGGGATGCCAAAGTGGGCGGATCACTTCAGCTCAGGATTTCGAGACCAGTCTGGCCAACATGGTGAAACCTCGTCTCTTTTACCAGTCCCAGCTACTTACAATGATTTGATACAGAGTCTCACTCTGTCACCCAGGCTGGAGTGCAGTGGCGTGATCTCAGCGTACTGCAACCTCCACCTCCCAGATTCAAGCGATTCTCCTGCCTCAGCCTCCCAAGTAGCTGGGACTTACAGGTGCCAGCCACCACAGCAGGCTAATTTTTGTATTTTTAGTAGAGACGGGGTTTTGCCATGTTTGCCATGCTTGTCTTGAATGCCTGACCTTGTGATCCGCCCACCTCGGCCTCCCAAAGTGCTGGGATTACAGGCATGAACCACTGCGCCCAGCCTCTTTTACTATTTTTTTTTTAAGACCCCGTCTTTTACTTTTAAAATACAAAAATTAGCTGGGTGTGGTGGTGTGTGCCTATAGTCTCAACTGCTTGGGAGGCTGTGATGGAAGGACTGCGTAAGCCCAGGAAATTGAGGCTGCAAATAAGCCAAGATCACACCATTGTACTCCAACCTGGGCAACAAAGTGAGACCCTTTAAAAAAAAAAAAAAAAAAAAAAGGGGCCGGTGCAGTGGCTCACGTCACTGGGATCACCTGAGGTCAGGTCTTTGAGACCATCCTGATCAACATGGTGAAACCCTGTTTTTACTAAAAATACAAAAATTACCCAGGTGTAGTGGCGGGCACCTGAAATCCCAGCTACTCAGGAGGCTGAGGCAGGAGAATCTCTTGAACCCGGGAGGCGGAGGTTGCAGTGAACTGAGATTGCACCACTGCGCATCAGACTGGCCTGGGCAACAGAGTGAGACAATGTCTCCCCCCTCAAAAAAAAAAGATAGTTTGTATTTATAATTCTCTCCAATGACCAGTTCAGGCATTCAGGCACTTGTCAGTCAGATTAATCCTCATGATTAAAGAAAGTACAAACAGGAGAGAACTGGTTTTCTTTTTGTTGTTTTGTTTTTTTGAAATGGAGTTTCGCTCTTGTTGCCCAGGCTTGAGTGCAAATAGCACTATCTCAGTTCATCGCAACCTCTGCCTCCTGGGTTCAAGCAATTCTCCTGCCTCAGTCTCCTGAGTAGCTGGGATTGCAAGCATGTGCCACCACGCCTGGCTAATTTTGTATTTTTAGGAGAGATAGGGTTTTTCCATGGTGGTCAGGCTGGTCTCAAATTCTGGACCTCAGGTGATCTGCCCACCTGAGCATCCCAAAGTGCTGGGATTACAGAAGTGAGCCACTGTGCCCAGTCGAGAACTGTTTCTAATTCACTGGGCCACAGGGACCTGCCAGATCTAGAGAGGCTCAGCCATAGAAAATCAGCAGTGGGCCGGGCGCGGTGGCTCAAGCCTGTAATCCCAGCACTTTGGTAGGCCGAGGCGGGTGGATCACGAGGTCAAGAGATCGAGACCATCCTGGTCAACATGGTGAAACCCCGTCTCTACTAAAAATACAAAAAAATTAGCTGGGCATGGTGGCACGTGCCTGTAATCCCGGCTACTCAGGAGGCTGAGGCAGGAGAATTGCCTGAACCCAGGAGGCGGAGGTTGCTGTGAGCCGAGATCGCGCCATTGCACTCCAGCCTGGGTAACATGAGTGAAACTCCGTCTCAAAAAAAAAAAAAAAAAAAGAAAATCAGCAGTGACATTCGAAGTGCAGCCATCCTGACATGGCTCCAAACCCTTAGAGGGAGATGAAGGTCCTGTCCAGGCCAGAGACCCTTCAGTTTCTAGACAGTTCCTAGAGCAAGAGAAGCCACCATTACCTCCACCCAGACTAGACCCGGAACTCTGCCCTGTGTTTTTCAGGGGCCACTAGTGCTCTGACTGCTGCTTCCTGATGATATTCCTTTAAGCAGAGGCCTCTGTCTATTACACCTGCCCCAGCTCACCTGCATCAAGGAGATAGTGGTCTCCTGACCGTGACAGTGGGAGCCCCTACTTGAGCTAGGCAATACCCTCTTCCCTTCATTTTCACAGGACCTGGAAAGGACAAGCACACTTGCTCTACTGGAGATGAGGTTTTTTTGAGACGGAGTCTTGCTCTTGTTTCCCAGGCTGGAGAGCAGTTAGCTAACCGCAACCTCTGCCTCCCAGGTTCAAGTGATTCTTCTGCGTCAGCCCCCCGAGTAGCTGGGATTACAGGCATGTGCCACCACACCTGGCTAATTTTGTATTTTTAGTAGAGATGGGGTTTCTCCATGTTGGTCAGGCTGGTCTCAAACTCCCAACCTCAGGTGATCTGCCCACCTCAGGTGATCCGCCCGCCTCAGCCTCCCAAAGTGCTGGGATTATAGGTGTGAGCCACCGCACCCGGCTGGAGATGAGTTTTATGGTCTATTTTATTCATTTCTGCGTGAAATACTCAGATTTTTGTATAATAAACCTTGTGTTATCATGATAAATATATATTTGGTCTTCATTCCCAGTGACTAGCAGAGAGCTCCCCAAATCCTTAAGAGAATTCCTGAAGGCTAAGGGTGCTAAGAGCGTCTTTTGTTCTATTTATTTGGTCTTTGACACTGGTTCCTGACACAGAGCTACTAAATTGACTGGAATTTCCTGAGTGCTGAATGTCTTTGTTCTAATAGGGCAACTCTTGGATTCCCGATGGGTTCAGCTTGAGGGGCTGGTCAGTGGAAAGACCAAGCCATGATTAGAAGCTTGGAACTTAAGGCTGGGCGCGGTGGCTCACACCTGTAATCCTAGCACTTTGGGAGGCCAAGGCAGGCGGATCACTTGAGGTCAGGAGATCAAGACCATCCTGCCCAACATGGTGAAACCCTGTCTCTACTAAAATACAAACAATTAGCCAGGCATGGTGGCGTGTGCCTGTAGTCCCAGCTACTCTGTAGGCTGAGCCAGAGGAATTGCTTGAACCCAGGAGGCAGAGGTTGCAGTGGGCCAGGATTGCACCATTGCACTCCAGCCTGGGCAACCGAGGGAGACTCTGTCTCACCAACACAGCAGCCGCAACCAAAAAAAAAAAAGCAAGTTATCAAACTGAACTCTTAGGCTCCTAGAATGGGAAAGAGGGACTATGCAAAATTAGGTTTTCTGAAAAGTGAAAAATGCAGAGTGACTCTTATGTGTACTGAGCTTTCCCAGGTCTTCTGGAAATTATGAAGTAGTTGAAATCCTCTCTGCCATCTAAGGACAAAGGCAAATTTTAAATGACTAAAATATATTCTTAGGGAAGTATTAATAATTGTAGTGAGCAAGATTTGGTTCAAAAGTAAATAAAGGTAGGCTGGGTGTGGTGGCTCACGCCTATAATTCCAGCCAAGGCAGGAGGATTCCTTGAGCCCAGGAGTTCGAACCCAGCCTAGGCAACATAGCAAGACCCCAATCTCTTAAAAAAAAATAGTAGGGTGTGGTGGTGTGTGCCTGTGGTCCCAGCTACTCAGGAGGATCGCTTGAGCCCAGGAGGTTGAGGCCACAGTAAGCCATGATCGCACCACTGGGCTCCAGCCTGGGGGACACAACAAGACTCTGTCTCAAAAATAAATACCTAGAGGTAGGAAAACGGCAGATGACAAGGACAGAAGCCTGTTACATGTCAGCCTCGCTCTTAACATCAGAAGTCTCTCACCCAGCACCAGCTCATATTTCAGAAGGCCCCCCTACTTCCTCATTCCTCATTCACTGAAATTATCAGTCTGTAATAAGACTCAAGTCAGACTGAGCCTATCTTGTATGAGATTCTTGAGGAAGATCCATAATTGACTGAAATACTCCAAAATGGCAAGGAATGTCGTTCTGGACAAGCAAAGAAACAGGCCAAGTCACACAGAAACATATCAAACTGATAGCACTTTATTTTTTTGAGATGGAATCCCACTCTGTTGCCCAGGCTGGAGTGCAGTGGTGTGATCTCGGCTCACTGCAACCTCTGCCTCCTGCATTCAAGTGATTCTCCTGCCTCAGTCTCCTGAGTAGCTGGGATTACAGGTGCGCACCACCACGCTCAACTAATTTTTGTATTTTTAGTAGAGACAAGGTTTCACCATGTTGGCCAGGCTGGTTTTGAACTCTTGATCTCAAATGATCCACCTGCCTTGGCTTCTCAAAGTGCTGGGATTACAGGCGTGAGCCACCACGCCCAGCCAACAGCACTTTATCTTGATGAATTCTTTGGTGTCGGATAAGGTGTGTACTTTGTCTAAATCTTTCTCCACATTCAAGACATTTGTAAGGCTTTTCTCCAGTGTGAATTCTCTGGTGTTTAATAAGGGTTGCACTCTGATTGAAGCGTTTCCCACAGACAGAACATTCATAGGGCTTCTCCCCAGTGTGGATTCTCTGGTGTTTAAAGAGGTCGGAGCGCTGTTTGAAGCTCTTCTCACATTCTGCACACTTATAGGGTCTCTCTCCTTTATGTAGTCTCTGATGTCTAAAAAGGTTGGAAATATGGCAGGTTTCCCCACATTCCTCACATTTAAAATGTTTGTCTCCACTGTGGGTACTTTGATGACGATTTAGGTGTGAATTCTGCCGGAAGCGCTCCCCGCATTTCAGACAGGTGTATGGCTTCTCGCCTGTGTGTGTCCTCTGGTGCTTGGTCAGGGCAGCGCTCTGGCTGAAGCTTTTCCCACATTCTTGGCAGCCATAGGGCTTCTCACCTGTGTGGATTCTCTGGTGTCTAAAGAGGTCAGAGCGTTGTTTGAAACTCTTCCCACAGTTATCACATTTATAAGGTCTTTCTTCATGGAGCTGTCTCTGGGTCTTGAAAAGGCTGGAATGATGGAAACTGTTTCCACTGTGAGACTTGTGAGGTTTCAGCATGTGCCACGTCATGACATGGAAACTCTGATTGCACATGTTCCCGTGTTCCTCACCGTCAATGGGCCTCTCTGCTTTCGGGATGTGCTGACATAGAACAAGGTTGGAACATCTGGCACTGTTCTGCAATTCATTATTTTTAGAGTCTTCCCCTTCCATGGAACTATTCCTGTTGACATCTGAGATGCTAGTGAGTCCCTGCGCTTCAGGAGAATTTTCAAGTTTCAGGGGCAAAGCGTTTCTGGACTGCTTTTCTACCCTGTTGTCATGGGTATGGCCACACTTAGAAAACAGGGGGGGCTTCCCCTGGAATGCTTCTTGTAGTTGCTCCTGTGGCTCTGCTTCTTCTAAAATTTCTTGCATTGGAATCAACTCTTTGTTCTCTGTTCTGCTTTCCAAACCTGAAGGATGAAAATACAAATTGCTGCCACTGTATCCCTGTGCAAAACTGAAATAAGCAAGTGCTGGTAGAATGTTAAACACTCAAAACCTTTTTACTCTTCATTTTATTTACTTATATTTTCTTTCTTTTTTTTTTTTTTTTTTTTTTTGAGATGGAGTCTCACTCTGTTGCCTAGACTGGAGTGCAGTGGCACAATCTCAACCCACTGCAACCTCTGCCACCCAGGTTCAAGTGATTCTCTAGCCTCAGCCTCCTGAGTAGTTGGGATTACAGGAGCCTGCCACTGCTCCTGGCTAATTTTTATAGTTTTAGTAGAGATGGGGTTTTAACCATCTTGGCAGGCTGGTCTTGAACTCCTGACCTCCCAAAGTGTTGGGATTACAGGTGTGAGCTACTGCAACCGGCCTATTTTATTTTTTTGACATGGAGTTTCACTCTTGCTGCCCAGGCTGGAGTGTAATGTCGTGATCTTAGCTCACTGCATCCTCAGCCTCCTGGGTTCAAGCAATTCTCTTGCCTCAAGCTTCCAAGTAGCTGGGATTATAGGTGCCCATCACCAGGCCTAATTTTTGTATTTTTAGTAGAGATGGGGTTTCACCATGTTGGCTGGGCTGGTTTTGAACTCCTGACCTCAAGTGATTCACCCACCTTAGCCTCCCAAAGTGCTGGGATTATGGGTGTGAGCCACTACACCTGGCCGAAGGGAGCAATTTGAGCAAAGTCCTGAAGCTTTGCTTCCTACAGAGCTGGAGCAGAACATGCCAGGCAGAGGGATCATATATAGCAAAAAGACCAGGAGGCAGGGGGCTTGGCATGTTTTGGAACAGTAAGGCAGTGTGGCCAGAGCAGAGGGGCAGAGGAACGGAAGGGTGGGCAGGGTGCCAGGGCCTTGGCACATCAGGCATCACAGGCCGATGGCTCTCGCTTTGTGTGAAAGGGGAGCCACTGCCGGCTCTGAGCAGTGACATAATCCAACACATGCAAAAGAACACTGTGGCTACTGTGTCAAGATGTCATGCCATCAGCTGATAACATGAAATGTATTTTTTTATTAAACATTTTTAAGAAAGAGATGGGGTCTCTCTATGTTGCCCAGGCTAGTCTTGAGCTCCTGGCCTCAAACAATCCTCCCATCTTGGCCCCCCAAAGTGCTAGGATTACAGGTGTGAACCACGGCACCTGGCCAACAGCAAATGTTGACAAGAATGTGGAGAAAGAAAAATCCTCAATACTGCTGGTGGCATATACATTAGTTATGAGCTCTTTGGAGAGCAAGATGAACTTACAGTAGTTCCCTGTTCTCTGTGGGGGACACACTCCAAGACCACCAGTGATGTGTAAAATTGTGTATAGTACCAAACCCTATATATATAAAATGTTTTTTCCTAAACATACATCCCTGTAATCAAGTTTCATTCATAAATTAGGGACATCAAGAGATTTATAGTAACTACTAACTGTAACAATATACTTAGCTGGATGTGGTGGCTCATACCTGTAATCCCAGCACTTCAGGATGCCAAGGTGGGTGGATCACCTGAGGTCAGAGTTCAAGACCAGCCTGGCCAACATGGTGAAACCCCATCTCTATTAAAAACACAAAATTAGCTAAGCATGGTGGCACATGCCTGTAATCCCAGCTACTCAGGAGGCTGAGGCAGAAGAAATGCTTGACCCAGGAGGCAGAGGTTGCAGTAAGCCGAGACCATGCCACTGCACTCCTCTGGGCCAAAAAAGTAAAACTCTGTGTCAAAAAGTCCCCAAAAAACAAACAAACAAAAAAACCCCAAAACGAGAAACAAATGCTATACTGTAATAAAAGTCACATGAATGTGGTCTCTCCCGCTCTTAAAATACTTGATTGTACTGCATACTATGGGTAAGTGAAACCACAGAAAGCAAAACCAGGAAGGGGGACTACTGCCTGTCTCCAGGCACATTCTCTTCTGAAACTCCAGAATATGAACAAATACACAAAAATATGCAAGAATATACAAGAATGTTCAGTGCAACACTGTAACGGTGAAAAGCTTAAGACAACTAAATAACCATCAACAGAATGGATAGAACTTTGGAGTATCTGGACAGTGAAATATGGAGGTGTTAAAATAGAGCTCCATGTATCAACATGAGTAAATCTCAAAAATGTAATGTTGAATAAGAAAAGCCATCCAGTAATGATCTGTAGTATGGAGCTACGTGTATATGTAGAGAGAATATAAGACATGCATGGAAGTCATAAACGTGACAGGATACTGGCTACCTCTGGAGGAGGAGAGAGGGGAAGGGTTTCAGGGAGGGTATGTGGGGGGCCTCACCTATAGCTGTAACATATTATTTCCTTGGCAATATGGCCAAGCATTAAGAAATGCTAAAGCCGGGTGGTGGACACAGGGAATGCCCATCATTTTTTTAAAAAATAGTTTTCTGTATGTATAAAAATTAAAAATGAACCAAAGTGGAAAGCTGAATCTAGCACCTAACAGTACAGAGGCTCCTGCTTGGGCTACAGAAGACACTTGAAGGCTCTCAGCCCGTCTGGGAATGACATACCGGCTCAGGGATGGTAGTGAACCAGCCCTTCACAAACCACTTAGCGCTATAAACCAGCAGAGCAACAGCACTCACTCGGCGGGACTGTGCTCCCGGAATCCTTCTGCACGCTCTCTCTGTAGAAGTCCTTCTGTGCTGGGTCCAGGCGCTCCCACTCTTCCCAGGTTAGAGACATGGCCACGTCCTCAAAAGTCATCATCCCCTGGAACAACACAAGAGCCCCATTCAGCACCTGCTGCCCTTGTAAAACAGTACTCTTCTTCTGGAGTCTTGTACTGACCAGGGAGTTTGCAGAAATCAGATAGAGGCTGACATTCTCTTGTAATTCTGAAAAGCCTTTCTGTGGACTATTTACACTAATTTTGGGGGTAAGTAGGAGTAAAATATTTCTTTAACTTGTATCACTATGATGTATGGAAATATGACATAGATTAAAAGTAAACATGGGCCGGGCGCGGTGGCTCAAGCCTGTAATCCCAGTACTGTGGGAGGCCGAGGCGGGTGGATCACGAGGTCAAGAGATCGAGACCATCCTGGTCAACATGGTGAAACCCTGTCTCTACTAAAAATACAAAACATTAGCTGGGCATGGTGGCGCGTGCCTGTAGTCCCAGCTACTCAGGAGGCTGAGGCAGGAGAATTGCCTGAACCCAGGAGGCGGAGGTTGCGGTGAGCCGAGATCGCGCCATTGCACTCCAGCCTGGGTAACAAGAGCGAAACTCCGTCTCAAAAAAAAAAAAAAAAAGTAAACATGGCTGGGTGTGGTGGCTGACACCTGTAATCCCAGCACTTTGGAGGCTGAGGCAGGTGAATCACCTGAGGTCAGGAGTTTGAGGCCAGTCTGGTCAACACGGTGAAACCCTATCTCTACTAAAAGTACAAAAACTTAGCTGTGTGTGGTGGCATGCGCCTATAGTCCCAGTTACTCGGGAGGCTGAGGCAGGAGAATCGCTTGAACCTGGGAGGCGGAGGTTGCAGTGACCCAAGATCATGCCACTGCACTCCAGCTTGGGCAACAGGAGTGAAACTCCATCTCAAAAAACAATAAACAATAAAAATAAACTCATAACCAGAAGGCCTAGAGGTCCAAGGCTGGCTCTGTGTGACACTGTTTCCTCTTGTGTAAAACAGATACAAATATTCAAAAATGAAGGTACTACACCCACTTGTAGATGCTCAGTAAGATGCCTTTCCTTTCTTTTGACCACTTCATGATAAGATAATTGTCCAACTAGGTGATCGTCGGGATGGCTGGGTGTGGTGTTGTTTTCCTGTAGTCTTAGCAATTTTTTATTTTTTGAGACAGGGTCTCACTTTGTCACCTAGGCTGGAGTGCAGTGGTATGATCCTGACTCACTGCAACCTCCACCTCCTGGATTCAAGAGATTCTCCTACCTCAGCCTCCCCAATTGCTAAGACTACAGGTGCACAACACCACACCCAGCTAATTTTTGTATTTTTCTATAGAGACAAGAGTTTCGTCATGTTTCCCAGGCTGGTCTCAAACTCCTGAGCTCAAGTGATCCACTGCCTCAGCTTCCCAAAGTGCTGGGATTCCAGGCATGAGCCACAGAACTAGGCCTGAGATGGCTATTCAAATATGAGTTGATCATTCAGAGGTTAAGGCCACAAGGGAAGGTTCTAAAACTGGTAAGGTAGATGTTTGTTTGTCCAGGTTCCAGTAATGGGGGTCACAAACAGACTCCAGGACTCTCTCACTCACTGTATTGTGTGTGTAAACATATATATGTATATTTCACTTCTTGCATCTTATTATGTTTTAACATCCTAAAAACATTTATGGCCTGGTGCTGTGGCTCACACCTGTAATACCAGCACTTTGGGATGTGGAGGCAGGCAGATCGGGAGGTCAGGAGTTCAAGACCAGCCTGACAAACATGGTGAAACCTTGTCTCTACTAAAAATACAAAAATAAGCCGGGCATGGTGGCATGTGCCTACAGCCCCAGCTACCGGCAACTATAGGAGGCAGGAGAATGGCTTGAACCCAGGAGGTGGAGGTTGCAGTGAGCCAAGATCGTGCCAATGCACTCCAGCCTGGGCAACAGGGGGAGACTCCATCTCAAAAAAAAAAAAAAACCCTTCTGGCTAGGGAGAGACTGCCACTCCCAAGCTAGCCAATTCTTTTTTTTTTTTTTTTTGAGACACAGTCTCACTCCATCACCCAGGCTGGAGTGCAGTGGCATGATCTTGGCTCACTGCAACCTTTGCCTCCTGGGTTCAGGAGATTCTCCTGTCTCAGCCTCCCGGGTAGCTGGACTATAGGCACCTGCCACCACATCCGGCTAATTTTTGTATTTTAGTAGAGACGGGGTTTCATCTTGTTGGTCAAGCTAGTCTCGAATTCCTGACCTCAGGTGATCCACTCGCCTCGGCCTCCCAGAGTGTTGGGATTATAGGCATGTGCCACCGGTGCCCAGCCGCCAATTCTTAAAGATAGCAAAGGGTTCAGCCTTCTGTGCAAACCTGTGCTGTGCAAATTAACCAATCCAGAGCCCTAGCTACAGCTTCTATCTGTCCCTTACACCCCAGGAGGCAATACTCCACTGCCTTCATCCCAGGGCCGGGTGCCAGGCCATTAGCAACCACCCCTATGGCTCAGAGCACTGAAATTATTCTAACTATCCAATACTGAAGTGCTACACATGCCTGCCCTTCTTGTGGAAACGCCAATAAAAGTTGAGGCTTCGGCTCTCCGCTGGTTCTTGTCCTTTCTGCCGGGTGCTTCCCTATGTTGCCCTGTGTGCTGTGGCACATCTTGCCTCCTGTCTCTAGGACCTGTGAGTATAAAAAACTTTGTTGGCTGGGTGCGGTGGCTCATGCCTACAATCCCAGAACTCTGAGAGGCTGAGGCGGGTGGATCACCTGAGGTCAGGAGTTCAAGACCAGCCTGGCCAACATGGTAAAACCCCATTTCTACTAAAAGTACAAAAATTAGCTGGGCGGGGTGGTGGGCACCTGTAATCCCAGCTACTTAGGAGGCTGAGGCAGAGGAACAGCTTGAACTCAGGAGGCGGAGGCTGCAGCGAGCCGAGATCGTGCCACTGCACTCCAGCCTGGGCAAAAAAAGTGAGATTCCATCTCAACAAAAAAAACAAAAAACAAAAACAAAAACAACTCTTTTTCTGAGCCTATGCTGAGATAAAAAAGACATCTTTTAGTGACACCCTCTCTCCCTCAAACAGCAAGTTCCATGGTCCACCATCTCTTGCATGTATCATGTTAAAATCCACAGAACAGACTCAACACTGACTACAATGTGTGAGACATGAGACCAGGAAAGTGGGAATAGGTGCAGAAAACCTTCCTGGACTCACCCCTACATATCAGATGCACGGGAATGAGGTTCGCTGGTCTTGTCCTTGGGCTTCCAGTGGCCTCAGCAACTTGCACCTCTCCTTAGAAACTGGCTTCACGGGCCAAGCGCTGTGGCCCATGCCTATAATCCCAGCACTTTGGGAAGCTGAGGCAGGTGGATCACCTGATGTCAGGAGTTTGAGACCAGCTTGGCCAACATAGTGAAACCCTGTCTCTACTGAAAATATAAAAATTAGGTGGGCGTGGTGGCAGGCGCTTGTAATCTCAGCTACTCTGGAGGCTGAGGCAGGCTGAGGCAGTTGAACTTAGGAGGTGGAAGTTGCAGTGAGCCGAGATCATGCCATTGCATTCCAGCCTAAATGACAAGAGCAAGACTCTGTCTTAAAAAAAAAAAAAAAAAAAAAAAAAACTGGCTTAATGCCACATCTCCCTTAGTTCTAGCTTAAGTTACATTGTGTTCCTGCTGCTAGTTAGATGATGACTGTGACAGCAAGGAGGAGGTTGGAAACCAAGAGACAACCCTGACTGAAGATTATTGTTGCTTCCCTCATTTTTCCTAGTCAGGTAGTATGGCATTGGGGTTAAGTGCATAGACTATACAACCAGTCGCCTGGCTTTGAATTCTAGTTCTCTACTTACCAAAAATGGGACCTTAGACAGACAAGTTGAAAAAAATCTAGGTTATTCTGATACTTTATCTTTCCCTTCCGAAGCCCACCTCCTTTTATTTTAGAAATGTTGCCGGGCTCAGTGGCTTATGCCTGTAATCCCAGCACTTTGGGAGGCCGAGGCAGGCGGATCATCTGAGGTCAGGGGTTTGAGACCAGCCTGACCAACATGGTAGAACCCCGTCTCTACTAAAAATACACAAAAATTAGCTGGGCGTGGTGGTGGGTGCCTGTAATCTCAGCTACTCAATTGAGAGACTGAGGCAGGAGAATCACTTAAACCTGGGAGGGTGGAGGTTGCAGTGAGCCAAGACTGTGCCATTGCACTCCAGCCTGGGCATTAGAGCGAGACTGTCTCAAAAAAAAAAAAAAAAAAAGAAAAAGGAAATATCAAGACTTTCAGAGGAAATGAAGGATGGACCATCTATCCTTTAGGAGATCCTCTACAAATATTCCTTCTTCTTGCAACAGGGCTTTTAATAATGCCAGGCAGCCAAATTAGTTTATAATTATAGCTAAAGGAAGTCTCTGGAAGGGAGATACACACTTGCAGATTAAGTGAATGAAGACTGACATGAGCAGGATGGCATTCTACTTGAAGAGTTTGACCAGAGGCCTTACATCTCCACAAGGAAGGAGGGTGACTGACCCAGAGCTTTCAGGCAGGGACAAGACTGTGTCTACTCAAACACAGACACAAATGCAGGATCAAACCTTTCAAAATTCTATTCCCTACTAGATCAGTGGTTCTAGACCCGGGGTGACTTTGCACCCCATGGGACATCTGGCAATATTGAAGACATTTTCCTTATCGCAAGGGGTGATGGTGGCAGTGGGGGTGAGGTGACTGGCATCTAGTGGGTAGAGGTCAGGGATGCTGCCTCACACATCCTACAATGCACAGTACAGCCCCCCCTCCACGCCTACAACAAAGAAGCAACTGGCACGAATATGAATGGTGCCAAGTTTGACAAACTGCCCTGCATGTGGCTGAAATATGAAATGCTCATTTTTTTTTTTTTGGTCTGGAAAATGTTTTAAGATGAACGTTTCGCCAAGCATGGTGGCTTATGCCTGTAATCTCAGCACTTTGGGAGGCTGAAGCAGGTGGATCATCTGAGGTCGGGAATTTGAGACCAGCCTGGCCAACATGGTGAAACCCCATCTCTACTAAAAATACAAAAAATTAGCCACGCATGGTGGTGCATGCCTGTAGTCCCACTTACTCGGGAGGCTGAGGCAGGAGAATCACCTGACCCTGGGAGGCGGAGGCTGTGGTTAGCCGAGATCTCGCCATTGCACTCCAGCCTAGGCATGCGCGCGTGCGCGCGCACACACACACACACACACACACACACACACACACACAAAGATTAACATTTCACACTGACTGTGAACTCTATCTCATAAACAGTACATCCAAATTACATTTCAAAACCACTAATGTAGAGTCTCAGAATATTATTCTACTTCTCAACATAACCTTCTGAAGGGTCTCACACACTTCTGTTATTCTAATATCTGCAAACCCCCCCAAAAAACTAGCACTGTAAATAAGGTGTACGCAGGTATGCAGCAGTGGACCAGAAATCAAAGGCAGAGCTGCCTTCTGTTGTTATCTAAATTGTACCAGATTACAGAGGAGGAAACAGAGACCCAAGAGGCCTAGGTAATGGCTGGAAGGGGTAGATATGGTTCCTAGGACCTGGATCTCCTAACTCCTGGATCAGTGCTTTTTCTTTCTTTTATTTTTTTGAGACGGAGTTGCGCTCTTGTCGCCCAGGCTGGAGTCCAGTGGCGCGATCTCGGCTCACTGCAACCTCTGCCCCCCAGGTTCAAACAATGCTCTCGCCTCAGCCTCCCGAGTAGGCGCCCGCCACCACACCCAGCTAATTTTTTGTATTTGTAGTAGAGACGGGGTTTCCCCATGTTAGCCTACGTGTATGTTCTCCATACACGCCTATGTCCACACTCCCACCCCCAGAAAGGGCCTTTCACTTCTCACCTGGGGTGAGGTCCCATCGAGCGCTCGCTGCAGAGCCTGCACCACGGCCACCGCCTCCTCCCCGCTCTCCGGGCAGTGCTCTCGCACCCAGGCCTGGAGCTCCTCAGGCAGGATGGTGAGGAACTGCTCCAACACCAGCAGCTCGAGGATTTGCTCCTTGGAGAGCAGCTCGGGCCTCAGCCACCGACGACAGAGTTCTCGGAGCCGGCTCAGCGCCTCTTCCGGTCCCGCCACCTCCTGGTAACGCAGCTGCCTAAAGTGCTGTCGAGAAGTTTCGGGGTCCGGCCAAGTCCCGGGATAGCTGGGCTCCCAACTTCCGGGTGAGTCTTCCTCCACCTTCACAGGTAAAAGTCCGTCACGTTGGGACGGCGCGGCGTCCCTGGACCTCCCAGCCATCACCCAGGGTCCCGACTCCACGTCACTGCAGCGCCTCTGGGTGGTCAAGCTGGAACTCATCTTTCTCCGGCATGTGCTGCCCTTCCTGGAGTCTTCCTTTCAGGTGAAGAAGGAGCAAACCCAAGGAACTCACCGGCCCTCACCACCCTCTGATCCCAAACACTTGGCTCCACCACGCCAAGCGCCTCTCGCGCACTTCCTCCTTTCTTCAGCTGAGTGCCTACGACTCCTAGTCCCGCAACCAAAAATAACATCCCATGCCGGAAGTGCGTCATCGACTCCCTGCGGCGTCCTTCCCTGCATTTCCGGGGGGTCTCTAGGCGTCCGATGGGGTGAGCTGCATCTCACTTGTTTACCGCCCTCGTCCCGCCAGGCCCAGTGGGTCCTGGCCTTTTCCTGCTGCCCGGCGAAATACTGGAGTCCGAGCCGGTGGCCGAACGCCGGCAAGCGTGGGAACCTTCAGTATTGGAGAAAACAAAAACAATTTTTCCTTTCTTTTCTTTTTTTAATAGACAGAGTCTCGCTTTATTGCCCAGGCTATAGTGCAGTCGCGCGATCTCCGCTCACTGCAACTTCTGTCTCCCGGGTTCAAGCAGTTCTCCAGCCTCAACCTCCCAACTATCCAGGACTACAGGTGCGCGCCACCACGCCCGGCTTTATTAATTTTTTTCTAGGGACGGGTGAGTTCCTTGGGTTTGCTCCTTCTTGACTATGTTGTCCAGGTTGGAAAAAGGTTTTTCCAACTTGGAAACAAACAAATAAAAACAAAACTAAGTGCTTCCATGTACATCAGCCGTGAACGACTTTGATCATAACAGAGAAGAGGAAATTAAGACCTGTAGTCATAGCTACTCGGGAGGCTGAGGCAGGAGAATCGCTTGAACCCGGGAGGCGGAGGTTGCAGTGAGCCGAGATCCCGCCGCTACCCTCAAGCCTGATGACAGAGCGAGAGGCTCCTTTTCAAAATAATAATAATAATAATTTAAATTTTGTATGAAAACACAGTCTCACTATGTTGCTCAGGCTGATCTGGAACTCACTGGCCTGGCGTAGTGGCTTCCGCCTGTAATCCCAGCATATTGGGAGGCCAAGAAGGGAAGATTGCTTAAAGCCAGGAGTTTGAGACAGCCTGGGCAGCATAGGGAGACCCCTATCTCTACAAAATATAAAAAGCTTAGCCAGGCGTGGTGGTTCGTACCTGTAGTCCCAGTTACTTAGGAGGCTGGGGTGGGAGGATCGCTTGAGCTCAGGACTAGAGTGGGCTATGATTGCACCACTGCACTCCAGCCTGGGTGACAGAACAAGGCTCTGTCTCTAAAACAAAGTGTCTTGCTTGATGTCAAGGTGCCGGTGACTTGCATATAATGAGAGGATGGCTTGGGCCTAGGAGTTCCAGACCTGCCTGTGCAACATAGTGAGACTGTGCATTTAAAAAAAAAATTTTTTTTTTGAGACAGTCTCACTGTGTTGCCAGGCTTGAGTGCAGTGGCAGGATCTCGGCTCACTGCAACCTCTGCCTCCCAGGTTCAAGCGATTCTCCTCCCTCAGTCTCCTGAGTAGCTGGGATAACAGGAATGTGACTCCACACCTAGCTAATTTTGTATTTTTTAGTAGAGATGTGGTTTCTCCATGTTGGCCAGGATGGTCTTGATCTCCTGACCTCATGATCCACCCGCCTCCACCTCCCAAAGTGCTGGGATTACAGGCATGAGCCACTGCACCAGGCCTAAACATTTTTTAAAAAGAAAAACTATTCTAACATTGTTGACTTTTTAATAGATCACACAGAAGCTCTTTCAAAATAAATTTTTATTGTCTGTCTTGGTTACCCCTGAATACTTGGCACGTAGAAAAGGGTCTTGGAACACATTAATATTTTGCTGGTTTGGGGAGATACGTGTTAGAAGATTTGTTGAGATGTCTTGGGACAGGGTAGGAACCAGAGATGGGAATGGTTGAAGATCACGACTAGGAGGCAAAGATTCCTCCCATCCCCAACCCCACACCCAAACAAACCAAACACTATCAATCCAGGCACGTTTAATAACTAGACATAAAAATATCTCCTATGGAGCTGGGCGTGGTGGCTCACGCCTGGAATCCAGCACTTGGGGAGGCTGAGGTGGGGGAATCACCTGGGGTCAGAAGTTTGAGACTAGCCTGACGAATATGGAGAAACTCCATCTCTACAAAAACTACAAAATTAGCTGGGCATGTTGGCACATGCCTGTAATCCCAGCTACTTGGGAGGCTGAGGCAGGAGAATCGCTTGAGCCCGGGAGGCGGAGGTTGCAGTGAGCCGAGATCACGCCATTGCACTCCAGCTTGGGCAACAAGAGCGAAACTCCATCTCAAAAAAACAAAAATCTCCTATGGATTGAGTCTCAATGGTGCGATCTTGGCTCACCACAACCTCTGCCTCCCGGGTTCAAGCGATTCTCCTGCCTCAGCCTCCTGAGTAGCTGGGAGTACAGGCATGCATCACTATGCCAGGATAATTTTGTATTTTAGTAGAGACAGGGTTTCTCCATGTTGGTCAGGCTGGTCTGGAACTCCTGACCTCAGGTGATCCGCCTGCCTCGGCCTCCCAAAGTGCTGGGATTACAGGTGCCAGCCACTGCACCCAGTTACCTTCTAGCCAATTATCAATCCTTAGGGTGGTCTTGGGGACCTCTGACTTTTGCAACATGTGTGACCTTCCTTTGAATTAGGTTGTTAGAGCATTTCTGCACACCAGCAGATTAATTCTTTGAATTCCTAAAAATGGGAAAGATGGAGGAAACACAGGCAAAGTGAAGAGAGATACCCTACTGAAGTCTTCAACATATGAGTCTGAGAGGATTAAAAGTATTGTTACTCTGGGAGCAAATGTGCATGTCACCTGGGAGTAAGACATGAAAACTTGCCCACTGTTGGAAAGTAGTCTTGCATTACTGGACGTACTTGGGCAGAGAAGAGAAAGATAAAGTGTCACTACACATTTATATTCACAAAAGCCTCTCCAGGTGTCCTTGTGCTATATAGGGCATCTATCTAGTCAGATCAGATACATAAATATAGACATAGACATATATCTGTATGAATGCAGAATAAGAATGGGGAGGAAGGCCGGGTGCGGTGGCTCAAGCCTGTAATCCCAGCACTTTGGGAGGCCGAGGCGGGTGGATCACGAGGTCAAGAGATCGAGACCATCCTGGTCAACATGGTGAAACCCCGTCTCTACTAAAAATACAAAAAATTAGCTGGGCATGGTGGCGCATGCCTGTAATCCCAGCTACTCAGGAGGCTGAGGCAGGAGAATTGCCTGAACCCAGGAGGCGGAGGTTGCGGTGAGCCGAGATCGCGCCATTGCACTCCAGCCTGGGCAACAAGAGCG
>NW_022437099.1:41234-142884 GCF_009761245.1 Sapajus apella | reverse complement strand
CCTCGGCCTCCCAAAGTGCTGGGATTACAGGCTTGAGCCACCGCGCCCGGCCACGGGACTGTATTTTCTTGATTTAATTCTAGACTTCTAGGCTCTCTTTGTTGGTCAGGTCTTTCCCTTGACATGTGTCCCTGCCCTAATCATTTCCAGCTTTCCTTTCACTGTGATAAAAATAACAGCAGCAACAGCAGCAATATGGCTTCCATAGCAAGTACTCTGTGCTGGAACTGTTCTAAGCATTTTCCTTGAATGAACTATTTAACCCTCTGTGTACCAGGAATAATAGATCTCACTATTGACCCTGTGAGGCCAGTAGATCTTTCTCATTTTTTTCTATTTTAAGAGTCATTTTATGAATAATTTATAGATGAATCAAGGGATAGTGAAAAACAGCTTTTTAGAAACTTTAATATATCAAGTACATTTTTATGTACGAACATCATAAAAGATGAAAGAGGCCAGGTGCAGTGGCTCATGCCTGTAATACCAGCATTTTGGGAGGTCAGGGCGGGTTGATCACTTGAGGTCATGAGTTTGAGACCAGCCTGGCCATAAGGTGAAATGCTGTCTCTGCTAAAAATACAAAAATTAGCTGGGTGTGGTAGCACGTGCCTATAATCCTAGTTACTTGGGAGGCTTAGCCATGAGAATCGCTTGAACCCAGGAAGTGGAGATTGCAGTAAGCTGAGATTGTGCCACTGCACTCCAGCTTGGGTGATAGAGTGAGACCTTAACTCAAAGAAAAAAATAGATGAATATGGTCACACAATGCTTTTAGCAAATTTAGTCTTTCTAACAAAATGCGATGGTCCAGGATCTTATTGTAAAATACTGTGTGATGAAGTCCTTGTTGAATGACTCATGAGAATGCCATTTTCCTTTTTTGAAATTAGAAATATACTGTTCATCATCTTAAACTCAAGAGAGTTTAAGAAAATGTATGTAGGATGTTATTTGAAATTTATTCTAGAATCTCTATACTTTCAATTTCATCGTTCTCATTAGAGAGGGCTGCTGTGTTTCTTTGTCATCTCCTGAATTGCCTGATAATAGTCATCCTCTGCAAATTTTCCTCTCTTTGTCAATAGGGGCAGCAGGCCGGGCGCGGTGGCTCAAGCCTGTAATCCCAGCACTGTGGGAGGCCGAGGCGGGTGGATCACAAGGTCAAGAGATCGAGACCATCCTGGTCAACATGGTGAAACCCCGTCTCTACTAAAAATACAGAAAATTAGCTGGGCATGGTGGCACGTGCCTGTAGTCCCAGCTGCTCAGGAGGCTGAGGCAGGAGAATTGCCTGAGCCCAGGAGGCGGAGGTTGCGGTGAGCCGAGATCGCGCCATTGCACTCCAGCCTGGGTAACAAGAGCGAAACTCCGTCTCAAAAAAAAAAAAAAAAAAAAAATAGGGGCAGCAAATGAAAAATTCGGAATTCTCAACTGTGTTCAGTGAAAGCTAAACACATGTGTTAGTGATCTTTTTGGTAGGAAAAAAAGGAGCTTTATGCCTATAATCCTGGCACTTTGGGAGACCAAAGCAGGTGGATCTCTAGATCCCAGGAGTTTGAGACCAGCCTGGGCAACATGGCAAAAACTTGCCTCTACAAAAAATACAAAAATTGGCCGGGTGCGGTGGCTTACGCCTGTAATCCCAGGACTTTGGGAAGCTGAGGTGGGCGGATCACCTGAGGTCAGGAGTTTGAGGCCAGCCTGACCAACATGGCAAAACCCCGTCTCTGCTAAAAATACAATTAGCCAGGCATGGTGGCAGATGCTTGTAATCCCAGCTACTAGGGAGGCTGAGGCAGGAGAATCACTTGAACCTGGGAGGTGGAGGTTGTAGTGAGCTGAGATCACACCACAGCACTCCAGCCTGGGCCACAACAGCGAAACTCCGTCTCCAAAAACAAACAAACAAACAAAACAAAAATTAGCCAGGCATGGTGGCGCACGCCTGTGATCCCAGCTATAGCAGAGGCTGAGGTAGGAGATTGCTTGAGCCCAGGAGCTCAAGGCTGCAATGAGCTGTGATTGTGCCACTGCAGTCCAGCCTGGGTGACAGAGCGAGATCCTGTCTCTATTAAAAAAATATATTAAAAATGAAATTTAAAACTGCTGAGAAAAGAAACGGAAACAACTAGGATTGTGTGCAACACACCTGGGTATACCAACAGGCGATTCTTACAGTAACTCAGTGGAATAGCTGTTTCTGTTATTCTTCCGTAAGAAATTAAGCTCAGGGCTGGGTACGGTGGCTCACGCCTATAGTCCCAGCACTTTGGGAAGCCAAGGTGGGTAGATCACCTGAGTTCAAGAGTTCGAGACCAGCATGGCCAACATGGTGAAACCCCGTCTCTACTAAAAATAGAAAAAAATTAGCTGGACGTGGTGGTGGGTACCTGTAGTCCCAGCTCCTCGGGAGACTGAGGCAGGAGATGGAGGTTGCAATGAGTGGAGATTGCGCTACTGCACTCCAGTCTGGGTGACAGAGCGAGACTCTGTCTCAAAAAAAAGAAATTAAGCTGAGGCATCAAGAGGTTAAGTTGATTTGTCCAAAGTCACAAAGTTATGGAATAACAGAGCTGGGATTTGAACCCAAGCAGCCTGGCTAAATCTAGCCTCCTTCCCTCTTCTGGGCCATGTTGTCATTGCTTTATTTTTGAGACAGGGTCTCACTCTGTTGCCCAGGCTCTAGAGCAATGGTGTGATCTTGGCTCACTGCAACCTTTGCCTCCCAGGTTCAGGCGATTCTCCTGCCTCAGCCTCCCGAATAGCTGGGATTACAGGCGTGCTCCACTACACTTGGCCATACCTTGTCTTTACTTTAGCACCAGCTTCTTTCAGGCACAGACCGCTCCCTCCTTGAGTCACCTGGGTTCCGTCTACTTTCAGGGTTTCTCTCCACCAGGCTTCATTTGTCCTCTGTTTCTAGGTGCTTCTCATCCTCTCTGCCCTGTTCACCAGATCCTAGCCGGTTTATTTTAGCAAAATTGGTCTTCATTCAGACATAGACCTTTTTCTTGTTCTCTTTTTTATTTATTTATTTTTTTTTTTTGCACACCCGGACCTGTATTTTTCTTTTTCTTGTTCTCTTTTATTTTTTTTTCTTTTCAGACATAGACCTTATTCACCATTTTCATCCATGTCTGTTTTCAGTCTTTAGCCACTCCCAGTTTCAACTCCTTTCTCTGCTTTCGCTTTCATCTCTAACCATTGTTCTGTCCTTTTTGTGTGATTGCTCCTTATTTCCTAGTCATTGGAAATCAGCAAGCCACAGATGCCCCGAGATCTCCAGGACTCCAGATCTAAATCCTAACAGGATCTCAACTGTCGGGTTACAGCTTAATCCCAGGCAGGTCTGTGCAAGTCAGGGCACACACATGGACGGTGAGATCCAGACGTGCCATGGATCTTAGACAAAGAGCAAGCAGAGGTGACCTCATGGGGTCATATGGTCCCTAGCTTCCGAGTGAGACTGTCCGGATGTTGTGCGTGCTATTCCTGCTGTAGGGAAAGCACCCCATCTCCCTGATCTCTATTCCTACTGCCCAGAGTCACTTCTGGGGAAAGGCTTTGCTGCTGCTGTGGCCTCCCCCCTCTACTCTGTAAGTGCTCCTGCCTCTGTGGTCCCATGCGAACTTGTTTTTTTTGTTTTGAGACAGAGTCTCGCTCCGTTGCCAGGCTGGAGTCAGTGGGGTGATCTCAGCTCACTGCAACCCCCGCCTCCCAGGTTCAAGCAGTTCTCCTGCCTCAGCCTCCTGAGTAGCTGGGACTATAGGCGCGCCACCATGCCCAGCTAATTTTTGTATTTTTAGTAAAGACAGGGTTTCACTATGTTGACCAGGATGGTCTCGATCTTTTGACCTCGTGATCCACTCACCTCAGCCTCCCAAATTGCTGGGATTACAAGTATGAGCCACTGCACCCGACTGGGTGAACTTTCATCATGGCACTCTCCATGCTGTGCTGTAAGGCTTACCTGTCTGCCCTTCCCATTAGGCCAGGGGTGTCCAATCTTTTGGCTTCCTTGGGCACCTTGGAAGAAGAATTGTCTTGGGCCACACATAAAATACACTAATGCTAACCATAGCTAATGAGCTTAAAAAAAATTGCAAAAAAAATCTCATAATGTTTTAAGAAAGTTTACAGATTTGTGACCTGGGCGTGGTGGCTCACGTGTGTAATCCTAGCACTTTGGGAAGCTGAACCAGGTGGATCACTTAAGTCTGGGAGTTCAAGACCAGCCTGGCCAACGTGGCGAAAACCTATCTCTACTAAAAATCCAAAAATTAGCCAGGCATGGTGGCACGTGCCTGTAATCCCAGCTACTCAGGAGGTGGAGGCAGGAGAATTGCTTAAACCTGGGAGGTGGAGGTTGAAGTGGGTCAAGATTGCATCACTGCACTCCAGCCTGGGAGAAAGAGCATGACTTTATCTAAAAAAAAAAAAAATTAGCCGGGCATGGTGGTGCTCCTCTGTAGTCCCAGTTACCCAGGAGACTGAGGCCAGAGAATGGCTTGAACCAGGAGGTGGAAGTTGCAGTGAGCCAAGATTGCACCACTGTACACCAGCCTAGGAGACAGAGCGAGACTCCATCTTTTTTTTTTTTTTTTTTTTTTGAGACGGAGTTTCACTCTTGTTACCCAGGCTGGAGTGCAGTGGAACAATCTCGGCTCACCACAACCTCCGCCTCCTGGGTTCAGGCAATTCTCCTGCCTCAACCTCCTGAGTAGCTGGGATTACAGGCATGTGCCACCATGCCCAGCTAATGTTTTGTATTTTTAGTAGAGACGGGGTTTCACCATGTTGACCAGGATGGTCTCGATCTCTTGACCTCGTGATCCACCCGCCTCCGCCTCCCAAAGTGCTGGGATTACAGGCTTGAGCCACCGCGCCCGGCCTGAGACTCCATCTTAAAAACACAAAACAAAACAAAACTGGCTGGGTGTCGTGGTGGGCGCCTGTAATCCTAGCTACTTTGGAGGCTGAAGCAGGAGAATCACTTGAACCTGGGAGGTGGAGATTGTAGTGAGCTGAGATCGCACTACTGCACTCCGGCCTGGGTGACAGAGTGAGACCTTGTCTCACAAAAAAAACAAAAAAAAAGTTAGTTTACAGATTTGTATTGGGCTGCATTCAAAGCTGTCCTGGCCTCAGGTTGGACAAGCTTGAATTAGACAGTAATTTCCCAAGGTAAGAATTGTTCTGTTTGTTTAGATAGCAACTAGATTTAACACACACTTCCTGACTGAATAGAAAGTAACCATGGAAATTTTGGAAGGGATTTCTGAGGCCATGGTAATCCAAGAGTGGTCCAGGGAGCAGTAGCATCAGCATCACCTGGGAGCTTATTAGAAATGCAAACTAGGGCCGGGCGCAGTGGCTCACGCCTGTAATCCCAGCACTTTGGGAGGCCGAGGCGGGTGGATCACGAGGTCAAGAGATCGAGACCATCCTGGTCAACATGGTGAAACCCCGTCTCTACTAAAAATACAAAAAATTAGCTGGGCATGGTGGCGTGTGCCTGTAATCCCAGCTACTCAGGAGGCTGAGGCAGGAGAATTGCCTGAACCCAGGAGGCGGAGGTTGCGGTGAGCCAAGATCACGCCATTGCACTCCAGCCTGGGCAACAAGAGCGAAACTCCGTCTCAAAAAAAAAAAAAAAAAAGAAATGCAAACTAGGGTCTGGTGCAGTGGCTCATGCCTGTAATCCCAGCACTTTGGGAGGCTGAGGCAGGCGGATCACTGAGGTTTGAGAACAGCCTGGCTAACATGGTGAAACCCATCTCTACTAAAACTACAATTAGCAGGGTATGGTGGTGTAATCCCAGCTATTCAGGAGGCGTAGGTAGGAGAATTGCTTGAACCTGGAGGCAAAGGTTGCAGTGAGCCAAGATAGCGCCACTGCATTCCAGCCTGGGCAACAGAGCAAGACTCTGTCTCAAAATAAAAATAAAATAAAAAAATAAAGATTTGCAAACTATCAGTCCTCACCCCAGGCCTTTTGAGTCAGAATCTGCAAGTACCAAGATCCCCTGGGTGATGTAGGTGATTTATTTGTACATTAAAGCTCGAGCATCCCTGTGCTGTTAGGAATGCTTCAGTTTCATGGAAGATGTGGGACTTTGGTGGTTCTTTGAGATAATAACGTTTGATCTTGGCAAAGCAGAATGCATCCCCCCGCCTTTTTTTTTTTTTTTTTTGAGACAGAGTCTTACTTCGTTACCCAGGCTGGGGTGCAGTGGTGTGGTCTCGGCTCACTGCAACTTCTGCCTCCCAGGTTCAAGCAGTTCTCCTCCCTCAGCCCCCTGAGTAGCTGGGTCTACAGGCCCCTGCCACCATGCCCGGCTAAGTTTTGCATTTTTAGTAGAGATGGGGTTTCACCATGTTGGGCAGGCTGGTCTTGAACTCCTATCCTCAAGTAATCTGCCTGCCTCCACCTCCCAAAGTGTTGGTATTACAGTCATGAGCCAACATGCCTGGCCATAGAATGCATCCTTTATAGGAGAATGGCAAGCAGATATTAGCCTGACCAAAGTAGAAAGTCTGGAGGAAAGGAGGAGTAACAGAGTGTGAGAGGATCCCGAAATTAGAGGGTCTTGACAGCTAGGCAGAAGAATTTGGCCTTGATGCAGTAGGGGCTGTTACAGATTCCTGAGCAAAAGAGGACCATGATAGCAGTGAGAACCAGGCACAAAGACATTCTCACTTAAACCTCTTTTTCTCCTCCCTCAGCCCTTCCTGTTCTCCAAGTTCCTTCCCTTCCCCTGAAGGACAGCCAGGAGCTGACAACTTCACTTCTCTCAACTGGGTCCCAGGTGAGCTGGCACCCCTTTGCCCTCAGAGAGGACCCATCCTGAACCTTCACCAGGAGTTCTGTTTCTTTAACCAGTGACCAGGCCCATCTTGGGTTGGTGCCTTCATTCTTTTGACCTTTTTCCTTTCTGCCCAGTCCTTTCCTGCCCTCTTTGAGGCACAGTTCCTCCCCATTTCTTTTCTTCATGAGCCCAGTTCTTCCCCTCACTCCAAATTTGGACATAGGGAGTGGGAATTTAGTAGAGATCTCCTGTTTCAGAAGTTGGTGAAAATTGAAGAGGTCGCTGATGTGGCTGTATCCTTCATCCTGGAGGAATGGGGACATTTGGACCAGTCCCAGAAGTCCCTTTATAGGGATGACAGGAAGGAGAACTATGGGAGTATTACTTCCATGGGTAAGAATTATTTCATCTGCATGGATTAGGACATCTTTATTTTGTTATCTTGTAAAGAGTATTTCTAGCACATCCTATGAAAGCATTTATGTTTTATGTGCTATGACTTTGCTTTTTTTATATAAAAGAATAAATCAACCTTCACTTTTTTTTCTTTATTCAGCTTATTCTCATTATTTTTATCTTAATAAGAGTATGATTAAACACTGATAGTACTTGGGGATTGTTTTTGCAATCCAGCAAATGCTGACTTTTTACTGCTTTACAAGAAGAGTTGGCTAGGTGTGGTGGCTCATGCCTGTAATCCTAGCACTTTGGGAGGCTGAGGTAGGAGGACTGTTTGAACTCTGGAGTTTAAGACCAGCCTAGGCAACATAGCAAGATCCTGTCTCTTTTTAAAATATTTAAGAATAAAATAAAAAGAGTGAGCTTAAAACTAACAGGTTTGGACTTTAACAAATTTTTGGTAGTTACTGTACTATTTAATGGATTGGATAATTTTGCCAGGTGAGGTAGCTCACACCTGTAATCCCCGCACTTTGGGAGGCTGAGATGGGAGAATCACTTGAGGCCTTTGGACTTTAACAAATTTTTGGTAGTTACTATACTGTTTAATAAATGGGGTAATTTTGCCAGGTGTGGCAGCTCATACCTGTAATCCCAGCACTTTGGGAGGCTGAGGTGGGCGGATCACTTGAGGTCTGGAGTTCAAAACCAGCCTAGCTGTCTCTACTAAAAATACAGAAATCACCTGGGCGTTTTGGGGCACCTGTAATCCCAGCTACTTGGGGGGCCTTCATTACCATTCTTAAGTCACTGATACCCTATTTTATGAGGTTCGCCTTGGCACCTACCTTTCACAAGTCTTTTTGCTTCTTGAATTTTGTGGCCCTATTTCTAACTAAGTTATAATCCTGGAAGCTAATATTTCATTGTGCTCCCTGGAGCAGTTATAAATTTCTCAGGACTCCTGTAAACATTTTGGATTGTAGCTATTAGCCTGTTTTTGGTAAATTCTTTTAGAAGAAACACTTTATCAGTCATACTGGAAGTCTTCATATGCAAATGTACACAATGCAAAATTTCTTTTGAAAAGCATTATGTTAGTTTACATTGTTTAAGCATTTTAGTTCACTCACAGGCTTTTATTTAACAGGTATAGAGCTGACTCCTGCTCTTTTAAATTTTTCATTTCTAATTACTATTGATATTTATTTCCTTTTTAAAATTTATTTGTGCATGCTTCTGTTCATTAATCTATTGGGATCTTAGTGGTAGTCTTTTTTTATTTTGATTTTTTGATTTTTGTGGAAAAAAATCAAATGTATGCTTTAAAATTATTGATCAGATCAATAATTATTGATTTTTCATAGAGCCTTTTATCTCAGTGAATTATTCATATAGTATAAATATTACATTTAATGCAAATTTTAAAAACTCTCTTATTTTTAAATTAATTTCCAACAGCTTGTTTGCTTAATTTGAGCCTGCTACTCTTGCTTTGTCTTTTTCAGTTACCTTACAGGTACCTAATGGATTTCGGAGTTTGAGATTCTTGGCATAGTTCCTTTCTATAGCTTTTCCTAAGCAGTGTGAAATGTGTACTTTCAATGTTTTTCTCATTCTCTGTCTCTTTATTACAACATCTGTATTTATCCCATCAGTACACTCTTCTACATTAAGATCGTGCCCTGTGGTTTCTGCTTCCTTCACTTCTCTTGGAAAGCCATGTTAGATTATTTTCACATCTGCAGATTTCTATTAATAACAGCATCAGCGAAGGTCAGAATTAAAGAAAGTACCCATCAGATCTGGAAGTGAGATTTTTACAACATAAATAAATGAGTCTTGGAGGCAGCAGTTTCTGTGGAGTGGTGGGGTATTGGGGAACAAGAGACAGTTTCTTTGAAGATTGCAAAGGAGAGGAATTTGAAACGTAACTCCTCTGGTGAATGTAAGGACTTTGTCTCTAAAGGGGAAGAGAGGCCTGGTCACTGAAAGAATAATGGGTTGGGTAAATGGATTGTTTTTCGGTTCCTTTTTTTGTGTTTTTTCTTTTAGATGCAGTCTTGCTCTGTTGCCCAGGCTAGAGTGCAGTGGTGCGATCTCGGCTCACTGCAGCATCTGCCTCCCAGGTTCAAGCTATTCTCATGCCTCAGCCTCCCAAGTAGCTGGGATTACAGGTGCCCCCCAACAAGTCCGGCTAATTTTTGTATTTTTTTTTTTTTGAGACGGAATTTCCTTCTTGTTGCCCAGGCTGAAGTGCAATGACAAGATCTCAGCTTACCTCAACCTCCTGGGTTCAAGTGATTCTTCTGCCTCAGCCTCCCTAGTAGCTGGGATAGGCATGTGCTACTGTGCCTGTGCCCAGCTAGTTTTGTATTTTTAGTAGAGATGGGGTTTCTCTGTGTTGGTGAGGCTGGTCTTGAACTCCTAACCTCAGGTGATCCGCTCACCTTGGCCTCCCAAAGTGCTGGGATTACAGGCGTGAGCCATGATACTTGGCCTAATTTTTGTATTTTTACTCAACATGAGGTTTCACCTCATAGGCCAGGGGCTGGTCTCAAACTCCTGATCTCAGGTGATCCAACTGTCTTAATCTTCCAAAGTACTGAGATTACAGGCATGAGCCACCATGCCCGGCCCATATGTTTTTTTTAATGGGAGAAATTTTCTGCATTAAGAACTAGTAGAGTAGAATATGAAGGCAAGGAGGAGAAAAAAAAAAAAGAGAAAAGAGGAGCAGATAATAGGCTGGGCATGATATCTCATGCCTGTAATCCTAGCCCTTTGGGAGGCTGAGGTGGGCAGATCACTTGAGGTCAGGAGTTCAAGACCAGCCTGGCCAACATGGGAAAACCCTGTTTCTACTAAAAATACAAAAATCCTCCAGGCATGGTGTGTACTCCCAGCTACTTAGCAGCTGAGGCAGGAGAATTGCTTGAATCCAGGAGGTGGAGGTTGCAGTGAGCCAAGATCACGTTACTGCACTCCAGCCTGGGCAACAGTGTGAGACCCTATCTAAAAAAAAAAGGAAAAAGGAGGAGCAGATGGGTAATGTGGGGAGATCCCTGGAAAGCAGGAAGGTATGGTGAGATCCAGGGTACAGGAAGGAGGAAGGAGTGACCTTGGCTTGGGAGACATCTCTCCATTGAAAGACAAGGGAAGAATGAAATGAGTAGGCTGTCAGGCTGAGCGCAGGAACGCATTCCTGTATTCTCAGCACTTTGGGAGGCCAAGGAGGGAGGATCACTTGAGGCCAGGAGTTCGAGACCAGCTTGGGCAACAGAGACAAACCCTGTCACTACAAAATATACAAAAATTAGCCAGGCGTGGTGGTGTGCGCCTGTAGTCCTGGCTACTCGGGAGGCTGAGGTGAGGGATTGCTTCAGCCGGGGAGTTAGAGGTAGCAGTGAGCTATGATTGTGCTGCTATGCTACAGCCTCGGTGACAGAGTAAGACCCAGTCTCAAAAAAAAAAAAAAAAAGAATAAATGTATGAGAACAGTAGATGTGAATAAAAGAGAGAGAGGAAAAAATACTGTGGTAGCTGGGATTAGCTGCATAGTTAAATGAGGGAAGAAAAAACATAAGTCTAGTTTTGTGATAGGTCTTTTTTTTTATATGCTTGTTTTTACTATTTAAGTGCCTTTTTAGGAAGGTAAGTAAAAGGAGCTATATGGCAAATTAACATTAAAATTGTCTTCATGGTTTAGGAATTATAACTTCTGGCTATATCAAAAAAGGATAATGGTAGCTCTCTTAAAGGGTCATTGTAAGGATTAAATATGCCATATTAGCTCTTTTTTTTGAGATGGAGTTTCACTCTTGTTACCCAGGCTCGAGTGCAATGGTGCGATCTCGGCTCACCACAACCTCCGCCTCCTGGGTTCAGGCAATTCTCCTGCCCCAACCTCCTCAGTAGCTGGGATTACAGGCATGCGCCACCATGCCCAGCTAATGTTTTGTATTTTTAGTAGAGACGGGGTTTCACCATGTTGACCAGGATGGTCTCGATCTCTTGACCTCGTGATCCACCCGCCTCGGCCTCCCAAAGTGCTGGGATTACAGGCTTGAGCCACCGCGCCCGGCAAATGTTTAGCTCTTAATATTATTGTGTAATACTGAAAACTCTTCTCACAAAAACATCTTAGGAAATTATTAATAGACCATGTTACTCCCTGTTTTTTTTTTTGAGACAGAGTCTCTCTCTGTCGCCCAGATTTGAGTGTAGTGGCGCAATCTTGGCTCACTGCAACCTCTGCCTCCTGGGTTCAGGTGATTCTCCTGCCTCAGCCTCCTGACTAGCTGAGATTACAGGCATGTGCCACAACTCCCGACTAACTTTTTTTGTATTTTTATTAGAGACAGGTTTTCACCATGTTGGCCAGGCTAGTTTCAGACTCCTGGGCTCAAGTGATCTGCCAGCCTTGGCCTCCCACAGTACTGGGATTACAGGCATGAGCTGCCTCACCTAGCTGATAATTTTTGTATTTTTTTCTTTTTTTTTTTTTTTTAGCACAAAAACTAGAATACCAGTTTTTGTATTTTTAGTAGAGATAGGGTTTCGCTGTGTTGGCAAGGCTGGTCTTGAACTCCTGGCCTCAAGTCAACTGCCCACCTTGGCTTCCCAAACTGCTGGGATTACATGCGTGAGCCACCTCCCTGGCCAATACTCTATTTTTTGTTAAATACTGAAGATTTGTCTCTGCAAACCATATTAAACATCAGTGTTTTGAGTATCTTGCTGATACAATTACACGAGGGAACTAATCATAGCCACTTAAACATCCATGTTTCTCAGTGACTGCTGAACATTAATCTAGCTCTTGGAAGTAGTAGGATCTTCTCTGGTTATAGAAAGAATGTCTGTTTTCCTTTAGATTAATTCAAACCAAATCCTTTGGCCATTGAGAAACCTAGAAAGATTACCTTTCTTCTCTAGGCTATGAATTCAGATGAAGAGGAAGGTGAAGATGGGGTTAGCTGTATAACCTGCTATCAAATTTTATTAAGAATGTCACCCAGGCCGGGCGCGGTGGCTCAAGCCTGTAATCCCAGCACTTTGGGAGGCCGAGGTGGGTGGATCACGAGGTCAAGAGATCGAGACCATCCTGGTCAACATGGTGAAACCCCGTCTCTACTAAAAATACAAAATATTAGCTGGGCATGGTGGTGCGTGCCTATAATCCCAGCTACTCAGGAGGCTGAGGCAGGAGAATTGTCTGAACCCAGGAGGCGGAGGTTGCGGTGAGCCGAGATTGCGCCATTGCACTCCAGCCTGGGTAACGTGAGTGAAACTCTGTCTCAAAAAAAAAAAAAAAAAAAAAAAAAAAGAATGTCACCCAATTGCAGTGGCTCATGTCTGTAATCCCAGCACTTTGGGAGGCTGAGGTGGGAGGATCACTTGAGCTCTGGAGTTTGAGACCATCATGGGCAACATAGTGAGACCCTCATCTCTATAAAAAAAACACAAAAATTAGCTGGGCATGGTGGTGTGGACCTGTAGCCCTAGCTACTTGGGAGGCTGAGGTGGGAGGATTGCTTGAGCACAAGAGGTTGAGGATGCAGTGAGCCATGATTTCTCTACTGCACTCCAGCCTGGGTGACAGAGTGAGACCCTGTCTCAAACACACACACACACACACACACACAGAGAGAGAGAGAGAGAGAGAGAGAGAGAAACACTGAATGTGATACAGGTATTTAAGTGCCATACCAAAAGGAGACCCTCTTCTCTCGGTGGAATGACTTCTTTCCAGTCTCCTTCCTGTGAACCTTTTTTGCGAGCTCTTCTTTCCCTAACCTCCCTTACTTTTCTGCTTAAATATTTTTCATCCTATCCCAGTACTGTAAAGATAACTTTACAAAATCATGCATCCCTAGCACATGTCAGTTTCACTTCATTATCCTCTTATTTTATTTCTTCAAATTCAGGGAAGAGCTCATTTTTTTAATTCTCCCTCTGTTATTTCAGATTATGAGTCCAGGGACAATATGGAGCTCATGGTGAAGCAGGTTTCTGATGACACCGAATCACACTGGGTGGCCCCGGAACACACGGAAAGGAGTGTTCCCCAGGGTCCAGACTTGGCAGAAGTCAGTGACCTTAAGGGCATGGTACAAAGGTGGCAGGTCAACCCCACCATGGGGAAATCAAGGCAGAATTCTTCCCAAAAGGATCTGGGCGCAATCACAGATGTCAGCCGTAAGCAAAGCACACATGGCGAGAGAGGCCACAGATGCAGCGATTGTGGCAAATTCTTCCTCCAAGCCTCAAACTTTATTCAGCATCGGCGCATCCACACCGGAGAAAAACCGTTTAAGTGTGGAGAGTGTGGGAAGAGCTACAATCAGCGTGTGCACCTCACCCAGCACCAGCGTGTCCACACGGGGGAGAAACCCTACAAATGTCAGGTGTGCGGAAAGGCTTTCCGGGTGAGTTCCCACCTGGTTCAGCACCACAGTGTCCACAGCGGAGAGAGGCCCTATGGCTGCAACGAGTGCGGGAAGAACTTCGGTCGCCATTCGCATCTGATTGAACACCTGAAACGCCACTTCAGGGAGAAATCCCAGAGATGTATGTGTGAGGAGTTTATATCTGGGGGACAAATGGAGGCAAAAAGCAAAAGGTTTTATTAGAAAAGCACAACAGGACAGATGATACTGGGAGGGGTAGGAAGAGGCAAAGGCTTTAGATGATTTGGTTCTTTCTTTGTTATTTTTGAGACGGAGTCTCACTCTGTTGCCCAGGCTGGAGGGCAGTGGCGTGATCTCAGTTCACCGCAACCTCTGCCTCCTGAGTAGCCAGGATTACAGGTGCCCACCACCATGCCTGGCTAATTTTTGTATTTTTAGTAGAGATGGGGTTTCACCATCTTAGCCACACTGGTCTATGACTCCTGACCTTGTGTTTCGCCTACCTTGGCCTCCCAAAGTGCTGGGATTACAGGTATGAGCCACTGTGCCTGGCCCATTTTTAAATTTTATTTTATTTTTATTTTTATTTTTTAAAGACAGGGTTTCGCCGGGCGCGGTGGCTCAAGCCTGTAATCCCAGCACTTTGGGAGGCAGAGGCAAGTGGATCACGAGGTCAAGAGATCGAGACCATCCTGGTCAACATGGTGAAACCCCGTCTCTACCAAAAATACAAAAATTAGCTGGGCATGGTGGTGCGTGCCTGTAATCCCAGCTACTCAGGAGGCTGAGGCAGGAGAATTGCCCGAACCCAGGAGGCGGAGGTTGTGGTGAGCCAAGATCGTGCCATTGCACTCCAGCCTGGGTTACAAGAGCGAAACTCCGTCTCAAAAATAAATAAATAAATAAATAAAGACAGGGTTTCACCATGTTGGTCAGGCTGGCCTTGAACTCCTGACCTCAGGTGATCTGCCCGCCTTGGCCTCCAAAGTGCTTGGATTACAGGCGTGAGCCACTGCGCCTGGCCTTTTTTTTTTTTTTTTTTTTTTTTTAAATGGAGCCTCTGTCTCCCATGCTGGAGCACAGTGGCATGATCTTGGCTCACTGCAACCTCTGCCTCCCAGGTTCAAGTGATTCTCCTGCCTCAGCCTCCCTAGTAGCTGGGATTACAGGTGCCTGCCACCATGCCTGGCTAATTTTTTTGGTATTTTTGTTAGAGATGGAGTTTCACCATGTTAGCCAGGATGGTCTCGATCTTCTGACCTTGTGATCTGCCTGCCTCAGCCTCCCAAAGTGCTAAGATTACAAGCGTGAGCCACTGCGCCTGGTGCTTTTTTAAAAAATCTGCTTTGATTATTAACAGCCGTGCTGCATCATCCATCATGGCATAGAAATCACTAAAGTGTCTTATGGCCAGGCTCAGTGACTCATGCCTGTAATCCAAGCACTTTGGAGGCCAAGGCAGGTGGATCACCTGAGGTAGGGAGTTCAAGAAATCACTAAAGTGTCTTTAAAGTTCTGGGTTGAGCTGAGCTATCCTCTCAGCTAGTGTTTTCCCATTCTGCTCGATGACTGCCTCATTTGGGAAATCTACCAGTAGTGCTTTGGATTTGAAAAGCAATTGCTTTAAAATGGTTATCTTCTTTTATACCTTCCCTGCAATTGTTTCTATAGCTAGTTTCCCAGTGAATACTCAACTGCCTCCCCCATTTTCTGTTTTTTTGTTTTTTGGGGTTGTTTTGAGACAGGATCTCTCTCTGTCACAAAGACTGAGGTGAAGTAGTGGGATCTCAGCTCGCTGTAGCCTCCATTTCCTGGGCTGAACTAATCCTCCCATCTCAGCTTCCTGCATAGCTGGGCCTACAAGCGCACACCACCACAGCCAGCTAATTTTTGTATTTTTTGTAGAGATGGGGTCTGGCTATGTTGCCTAGGCTGGTCTTGAACATCTGTGCTTAAGGGATCCTCTTGCTTGGGCCTCCCCAAGTGCTAGGGTTACAGGTGTGAGCCATCATGCCCAGCCCTTCCTCATTTTTCTGGATTAAAAGGGGAATACTTGCTTTGCACATCCAGCCATATTATTGAGAGTCTCTGTTGCTAGTTGCGCAGGATCCGTAGTGAACAGAACAGAGATACAGTCCATGCCCTCATGGAGCTGATGGTCTGTTGTGGGTAGCAGATAATAAAGGTGATGAGCAGTCCTGAAGGAGAAGCATGACGTGCGGGGGGAGGAAAACTGAGGCTAGAGTCTTGGCTAAGGGTGAAGAGGGCAGTGATTGCCATATCACCCACCCTCTTGACAGTGCTTCTTTTCGGCTCATTTTGCCTTTTTTCCTGGCTCCTAGTCAGACATCCCCTGACTCTATGCCCTCTTCATCATCCTTTGCTCCCATTCTTTCAATTTTTGTCAGTTCTTACCATCCAGTTGTTATGTATTTTTTTTTTTTTTTTTTTTTTGAGATGGAGTCTCATTCTGTCATGTAGGCTGGAGTGCAGTGGCACCAATCTCAGCTCACTGTAGCCTCCACTTCCTGGGTTCAGGTGATTCTTCTACCTTAGCCTCCCAAGTAGCTGGGATTACAGGCGCCTGACACCATGCCCAGCTAATATTTTTGTATTTTTAGTAGAGATAGGTTGTTACTGTGTTGGCCAGGCTGGTCTTGAACTCTGGACATCAGGTGATCCGCCCACCCTGATCAGCCTCCTGAAGTGCTGGGATTACAGGGGTGAGCAACCACACTCAGGCCTGTTGTGTATTTGTTCTGCTTTGTTCTGTTGGCCTAACTCATGTTGGTATAATCATGAGCCCCCTCACATTTCCTATCTTCCCTTCCTTTTCAGAATTCCTTTGTTTCCCTCCTACATAATGAAAATGTTAAACTTACCTCTATTATTGCCTAACCTCAATCATTCTCACCACCCATCTAGGTAAGCCTCCCCCCCCCCCCTTTTTTTTTTTTTTTTTTTGAGATAGAGTCTTATTCTGTCACCTGCCAGGCTGGGCGTGCCGTGGCGCGATCTTAGCTCACTGCAACCTCTGCCTCCCGGACGGATTCAGGCAATTCTCCTGCATCAGCCTCCCAAGTAGCTAGGACTACATGCTTATGTCACTACACGCAGCTAATTTTTTGTAGTTTAGTAGAGTCGGGATTTCACCATGTTGGCCAGGCTGGTCTTGATCTCCTGACCTCATGATCTGCCCACCTTGACCTCCCAAAGTGCTGGGATTACAGGTATTAGCCACTGTACCCAGGTCGTAAGCCTCTTTTTTGCCTTGTCCTTTTTTAAAAAAATGTTATTTTTAAAATTTCAATAGCTTTTGGGATACAAGTGCTTTTGGTTACATGGATGAATTGTATAGTGGTGAAGTCTGAGATTTTACTGCACTCATCACCCAAGTAGTGTACATTGTGCTCAATATATAGTTTTTTTGTTCATCACCCCCTCCTGCTGTCTCCCTTTCTGAGTCTCTATTGTCCATTATACCACTCTATGCCTTTGTGTACCCATAGCCTAGCTTCCAGTTATAAGTGAGAACATGTGGTATTTGGTTTTCTGTTTCTGAGTTACTTCACTTAGAATAATGGCTTCCAGCTTCATCCAAGTTGCAACAGAAGACATTATTTAATTTTTTTTTTGTGGCTGAGTAGTATTCCATGGCATATATACCACATCTTTTTTTTTTTTTAGACAAAGTCTTACTCTGTTGCCCAGGCTGGAGTGCAGGGGTATGATCTCAGCTAACTGTAACCCCCACCTCCTGACTTCACGTGATTCTCTTGCCTCACCCTCTCAAGTAGCTGGGATTACAGGCGCCTACCACCATGCCTGTCTAATTTTTTATTTTTTTTTTAATTTATTTTTTTTTTTTTGAGACGGAGTTTCGCTCTTGATACCCAGGCTAGAGTGCAATGGCGCGATCTCGGCTCACCGCAACCTCCGCCTCCTGGGTTCGGGCAATTCTCCTGCCTCAGCCTCCTGAGTAGCTGGGATTACAGGCACGCGCCACCATGCCCAGCTAATTTTTTGTAGTTTTAGTAGAGACGGGGTTTCACCATGTTGACCAGGATGGTCTCGATCTCTTGACCTCGTGATCCACCCGCCTCGGCCTCCCAAAGTGCTGGGATTACAGGCTTGAGCCACCGCGCCCGGCCTAATTTTTTATTTTTAGCAGAGACGAGGTTTCACCACGTTGGTCAGGCTGGTCTCAAACTCCTGACCTCAGGTGATCCACCTGCCTTGGCCTCCCAAAGTGCTGGGATTACAGGTGTGAGTCAGTACGCCCAGCCTGCTACATTTTCTTTATCAACTGATTAGTCAGTGGGCTCTTAGATTGATTCCATATCTTTGCAGTTGTGAATTGTGCTGCAAAAGACATATGCTTGCAGTCTTTTTGGTATATTGACTTCTTTTCCTTTGTGTAGATATACTCGGTAGTGGAATTGCTGGATCAAATGGCAGATCTACTTCTGGTTCTTAAATCTCCATACTGTTATCCATTGAAGTTGTACTAATTTACTTCCCATCAGCAGTGTGTAAGCATCCTTTTCACCACATCCATGCCAACATCTACTGCTTTTTGATTTCTTAATAATGGCCATTCTTCCAGGAGTAAGGCAGTATCTCATAGTGGCTTTAATTTGTGCCTCCCTGATGATTAGTGATGTTGAACATTTTTTTTCATAGCTTGTTGGTCATTTGTATATATTCTTTTGAGAAATGTCTCTTCATCTCATTTGTCTACTTTTTGATGGGATTTGTTTTTTCTCGTTGATTTGTTTGAGTTACTTGTAGATTCTGGATATTAGTCCTTTGTCTGATGCATAGTTTGCAGATATATTCTGCCATCTTGTAGATGTGTCTTGCTCTTTTCATTGGAAATTTCCAAAAGTTTGTTGTTTATATCCTGTTGGCATCAAGTACACACACGCACCCACCTCTGTTACTCCTGTTACACCATAGTTTCATCTGATGATCATTTTTTCTGAATTTATTTTTCCCCTATAAAAGAACGAATGGGCCAGGCACAGTGGCTTCTACCTGTAATTCCAGCACTTTGGGAGGCCAGGGCGGCCGGATCACCCAAGGTCAGGAGTTAGAGACTAGCCTGGCCAATATGGTGAAACCCCATCTCTGCTAAACATACAAAAATTAGCTGGATATGGTCATGCATACCTGTAGTCCCAGCTGCTAGGGGGGCTGAGGCAGGAGAATCACTTGAACCCAGGAGGCAGTAGCTGCAGTGGGCCGAGATCGTGCCACTGCACTCCAGCCTGGGCGACTGAGCAAGACACAATGTCAAAAAAGAACCTAAAAAGAACTGATGACACTTGCATTTGCTCTTTATTTTTTTTTAGGCAGTGACAAAAGAAGTAAGAATGCAAAATTAAGTGTTAAGAAGAAAATTTCAGAATTTTCAGAAGCAGACATGGATCTGTCGGGAAAAACCCAAAGAAACATTTCTCAAGGTCAAGATTTTGGGGAAGGCTGTGAGCTCCAAGGCAAGCTGGATAGAAAGCAGGGAATTCCCATGAAAGAGATACTAGGACAGCCCTCTTCAAAGAGGACAAACTGCAGTGAAGTCTCATATGTCCACAAAAAATCCTCCACTGGAGAGAGACCACATAAATGTAATGAGTGTGGGAAAAGCTTCATTCAGAGCGCACATCTTATTCAACATCAAAGAATACACACTGGGGAGAAACCATTCAGGTGTGAGGAATGTGGGAAAAGCTACAACCAACGCGTGCACCTAACTCAGCATCAGCGCGTCCACACAGGTGAGAAGCCCTACACCTGTCCTTTGTGTGGGAAAGCCTTCAGAGTGAGGTCCCACCTTGTTCAGCATCAGAGTGTGCACAGTGGGGAGAGACCCTTCAAGTGTAATGAATGTGGGAAAGGCTTTGGCAGGCGTTCCCACCTGTCTGGACATCTGCGACTCCACTCCCGAGAGAAATCCCATCAGTGTCGTGAATGTGGAGAAATCTTTTTTCAGTATGTTAGCCTGATTGAACATCAGGTGCTCCACATGGGCCAGAAAAATGAAAAAAGTGGCATCTGTGAGGAAGCATATAGTTGGAACTTGACAGTGATTGAAGACAAGAAGATTGAGTTGCAAGAGCAGCCTTATAAGTGTGATATCTGTGGAAAAGCCTTTGGTTACAGTTCAGACCTCATTCAGCATTATAGAACTCATACTGCAGAGAAGCCCTATAAATGTGATATATGTAGAGAAAATGTTGGCCAGTGTTCCCACACCAAACAACATCAAAAAATCTACTCCAGCACAAAGTCCCATCAATGTAATGAATGTGGCAGAGGCTTCACTCTGAAGTCACATCTTAATCAACATCAGAGAATCCATACTGGTGAGAAACCTTTTCAATGTAAAGAATGTGGAATGAATTTCAGCTGGAGTTGTAGTCTCTTTAAACACCTGAGAAGCCATGAGAGGACAGATCCCTTAAATACCTTAAGTGTACAGGGGTCTCTGTTGTAGAATAGCTCTTACTCAATTTTAGAGAAGCCTTCCTGGAGGGAAACCATACTCTATAATGAACGAAGTAACAGTTTCAAGCATTTTTCCAGTGTGACCATCAGACCTACAGATTGAAACCCTTTAGTTAGAACTCAGTCTTTAGGAATGTCGGAGAACCTACAATAATAGATACCTGTTCACGTTCCCCACAGAGAAATGCTTAGGTAGCATCTTCATGCTTGGGAATCTAGACAAGAAGAGAATCCATGGACGTGGTCGAGAAAGGAAAGCCTTCGGATGACATTCAGTCTTCACTTGAACTCAAAACTGACACTAGGAACATCCTCATGAGTTCAGTAGAAATAAGCTTTATTGTAGCTTCTGCCTTGTTTGATGGCCTATCTATTCAGGGAAGCACACAGTGAAAGAATTCTTCAGCATGATGTCCGTTTTGGTACCTCATCAATGAACCTTTTCTAGAAATTATTATTCCAACCACTAGAATATCCCAGTCACTATTCCCACTTTGAGCATTAGCCCCTTGCAAAAGAAACAGATTTAAAGTATCTCTATCTTGGCAAAATTGGGGTTCAGGGGCTGGATGGTATGTGTTTCTGCTGCCTTATTCAATCTATAACTTATCTGTGAAATGCTCTACCTTGTTTTTGGTTTGATTCTACTGGCATCAAGGTTTAGCCAGTAGAAGGAGGAGTTCAACTTGTCAGTTCAGGAGAAACTGTGCTGGTCAGTCACATCTTAAGGTGAAGGGAGAGGGACCTTAGGGGAACAGAGAAGTCAGGCAAAACTGTGGACTGTTTTATCTTGTATCACCCACAGGACAACTACATCCATAGAAGGAAATGGACCAAAGTGAATGAAGAGTGGTCCCGGCCAGGGATGGTGGCTCATGCCTGTAATCCCAGCACTTTGGAAAGCTGAGGTGGGCGGATCACGAAGTCAGGAGTTCAAGACTTGCCTGGCAAACATGGTGAATCTCCATCTTTACTAAAAAATAAATAAAAATTAGCTGGGTGTGGTGGCATGCACCTGTAATCCTAGCTACTTGGGAGGCTGAGGGAGGAGAATTGCTTGAACCCAGGTGGCAGAGGGTGCGGTGAGCTGAGATCACACCATTGCATTCCAAAGCAAGACTGTCTCAAAAAAAAAAAAAAATCCTGGTCCTAGCAGTATGTGTGCTGGCTGACTCCTGTGTACCCCAGAAATAGGCCTCTCCTATAGAGTGGTGATACAGTATGAGTTTCAATTTCCATTGCAGTTGGGATTGAAAGTAATCAGTCATGAGCAGGCAGGCATCAGGTCCCTATAGCCCTGCCTTGCAGGAAGGTCTGGGTGGGAGTTTTGAGTGAGAAAGAGAATGACATGCATGAGAAAGTTCCCCTGAGCCTGTTTGCTAGGGAGAGGGAGTGAGTGCTGTTGGACACTACTCAGGCCCTGCTTCTGCTGACTTGCCTGGCTTATAATAAATGCCCAGTAAATATTCCTTGACCATATATATGTGTCATACACTGTGGTGCCCTGTCCAGACCCCTTTGCCAAGCTGGGACCCCACCCCCAGCTGCCCTGAGTTTGGGCCTCAAGTGCTCATAGCTGTGCTTCTCCAGAAACTGAAGAATCAACCTCGGGTGGTGGGAGCCATCTCACCCAAGAGTCACGTCTCCACACCCCAACGTCTAGTTCATTTGACTGAAGCATGGAAAACTCCAGGGTGCTATGACTGCCCTGGCACCCATGGATCAGGCCAAGCTAGACTTTATCTGAGCCTACATCCATGCTCAGCTCTATCCCTTCTCTATCCTGTTTCATTCCTTCCCTCAATGGCATTTCCGAATAAATACGCTGTCAATCACATGGCTCTGAATCCCTGTCTCAGGTTCTACTTTAGAGAACCTGATCTAAGACATTTGTTGCCACAAGTGGTCCTAGGAAGCTGCTGTGAGAGGGTATTGTAGAGTTGGTCACTCACCAGGAGGGAGTGAGGACCCCCATCACTGTTAATAGTCCCTGGCATGTAGTACCTGTCCAGTCACTAAGTCATTCACTTGTGGGGAACTGGGATGGAATACAGGTGGAAAGGGATGTATTGACTTATAGAGGTTTGGGACAAACAGGAAAATAGGATTATGGAATTAGGTGGCTCCTGCTGAAAGTCACTGACTCCTTGAAGAGAAATGACAGGGCAAATAACCAATTTAATGCCAGATGTGTGTCAGAGGACCTTCTTGGTAGCTTTTTAAATTTTTTATAGACAGGGTCTTGTTCTGCTGCCCAGGCTGGAGTGCAGTGGTGCAGTCAGAGTTGACTGTAGCCTTGACCTCCCAGGCTTAAGTGACCTACCCACCTCAGCCTCCTGAGTAGTTGGGACTACATGCACATGTCACCACATGTGGCTAATTTTTTTTTTTTTTAAACATTTTTGGAGAGAGGGTATCTCCTTATGCTGCCCAAAATGGCTTCAAACTCCTGGGCTCAAGTGATTCTCCAGCCTCAGTCTCCCAAAGTGTTGGGATTACAGGCATGAGCTATGGCTTCTGGCCTTGGAGTGATTCTTGAAAGCTTAGAAGAGTCAGTATTAAATGAAGTAGAGATGACAAAACCATGGTGGACTTAACAGAAGGATCCAAAGATTCATACATAAACAAACTAGGATGGAACTAGAAGATGAGACCAAACAACCCACCTTCAGTTATGTTCCTCAGGAGGGTCTGGAGAGTATTCTGTTTACCAAGGTTACAACGAATGCCCTCACTGGGGGGCCATGAGAATCACTGAGAAGCTTGGTAGTGGCTATCCTCATTTGTAGGGGCTGGTTATTACATTAACAGTCACCCCAGATCATTCACATTGCAGCCAGATGTGCAGCCATGGGCATGTGACCATGGGGACCATTGGTCCTAAGATGTCTGTGTGTGTGTGTGTGTGTGTGTGTGTGTGTGTATGTATGTATGTATAGAGAGAGAGAGAGAAGAGTTGTTTTGAGACAGGGTCTTGCTCTCTCACCCAGGCTGGAGTGCAGTAGCATTGTTACAGCTCACTGCAGCCTCAACTTCCTGGGTGCCAGCGATCCTCCCACCTCAGCCTCCCAAGTAGCTGGGACCAGGCATGTGCCAGCATGCCTGGTTCGTTTTTGTATTTTTGCTAGAGACTGGGTTTCTCCATGTTTCCCAGACTGGTCTTGAACTCCTTAGCTCAAGCAATCCACCCGTCTGAGCCAAAGTGCTGGGATTATAGAAATGGGCCACTGGACCAGGCTATTTATTTTCTAGTTTTGGCAGAGATGGGGTCTCACTATGTTGCCCAGGCTGGTCTTGAACTCATGGGATCAAGGAATACTTCTGTCTCTGCCTCCTAAAAATGCTGGGATTACAGGCATGAGCCGTCACGCTAGGTTCATACACTCTTTAAACCAACAGCCATTAAAAGGTGCTGTCTTTAATAGGCAGAATAAGGCTGGCCACTGTGACTCATGCCTATAATCCCAGCATCTTGAGAGGCCAAAGCAGGATTGTTTGAGCCCAGGAGTTCAAAATCAGCCTGGGCAACATAGTGAGATCCTCCCTAATCTGCCAGTGCCCCACCATCTACAAAAAATAAATTAGTTGGGTGTGATGTAACACATCTGGTCCCAGTTACTTGGGAAGCTGAGGTGGGAGGATCACTTGAGCTCAGGAATTCAAGGGTGTAGTGAGCTATGATCGCACCACTGCACTCCAGCCTGGGCAACAGAGCAAGATCCTGTGTCAGAAAATAAGTAAATGAAGTAATGGGATGGTGTTTCAGAATTCTTCTGCAGCATTGTGCTAGTCTCCTTAAAACATTGGGGTGGGCCAGGCAGAGTGGCTCATGCCTGTAATCCCAGCACTTTGGGAGGCTGAGGTGGGCAAATCACGAGGTCAGGAGTTCAAGACCAGCCTGACCAACATGGTGACACTCCATCCCAACTAAAAATACAAAAAAATAGCTGAGTGTGGTGGTGGGTGCCTGTAATCCCAGGTAATCAGGAGGGTGAGGTGGGAGGATCGCTTGAAACTGGCAGGCAGAGGTTGCAGTGAGTTGAGATCATACCACTGCACTCCAGCCTGGGCGACAAGACGCCATCTTAAACAAAAAAATGGAAAACATTGGGGTGAAGCTGAAAGCAAAGACTTTCAACAATAATTTTTGTCTCCTTAAAAATGAAGTCCTGCTTCAACTTTGGCTTGAAGCCAAACTATGCTTCTCCTTACGTATAAATTCGTTTTGTATAAATTCATATTGACCATCCCTTATCAGGATACTAGCCTCTTTTTGACAATTCTTTCAGATCTGTTTGGTGCGATTAGACAGATGCAAATTATAAGTGGTCATAAGCTGTGTTCTCCTCTACCCTCCAAAAGGAATTAAGTCCCAACCCCTAGTATCTCAGAATGTGCCCTTATTGGAGATAGAAGCATAGCAGATATAATTACTTAAGATGAGGTCGTTTGTTTATTTGTTTGGGACAGAGTCTCCTTCTGTCACCAGGCTGGAGTGCAGTGGTACGATCTCGGTTCACTGCAACCTCCGCCTTTGGAGTTCAAGCGATTCCCCTGCCTCAACCTCCTGAGTAGCTGGGACTACAGGCATGCGCCACCATGCTTGGCTAAGTTTTTTTATATTTTAGTAGAGACAGGGTTTCACCATGTTGGCCAGGATGGTCTCAATCTCCTGACCTCATGATCTGCCCGCCTCAGCCTCCCAAAGTGCTGGGATTATAGACATGAGCCACCGCAACTGGCCCTAAGACAAGGTCTTACTGGAATGGGATGGGCCCCTAATTCAGAGTTACTTATGTCTTTATGAGAAGCTGAATGTGTGGACACAGGCATACAGGAGAGAAGGCCACGTGATGGCAAGGGCAGAGACGGGTTATGCGGCTGCAAGCCAAGGAATGCCAAAGATTGCCAGCAAACCACCAGAAGCTTGAAGAGCCAAGGTTTCCCTTGCAAGTTTCGGAGGATCACAGACCTGCTGACACCTAAGTTTCTGACTTCTAAACTCCAGTCTTGAGAGACAATATATTTTATTTTTTGAGACAGAGTTTTGTTCTTGTTGCCCAGGTTGGAGTGCAATGGCATGATCTCGGCTCACCACAACCTCTGCCTCCTGGGTTCAAGCAATTCTCCTGCCTCAGCCTCCCAAGTAGCTGGGATTATAGGCATGTGTCACTATGTCTGGCTAATTTTGTATCTTTAGTAGAGATGGGGTTTCTCCATGTTGGTCAGGCTGGTCTCGAGCTCCCAACCTCAGGTGATCTGCTCACCTCGGCTTCTCAAAGTGCTGGGATTAAAGGCGTGAGCCACCGCGCCTGGCCACATTTTTATTGTTTTAAACCACCAGTTTGTGGTACTTTGTTACAGCGGACCTGGAAAATGAATGCACAAATATATTCTCTTTTCTGAATATTAGCATATTAAATATTTTTTGTTTTTGAGACAGAGTCTCCCTTTTGTTGCCCAGGCTGGAGTGCAGTTGATGCTATCTCGCTCACTGCAATCTCCGCCTCCCGAGTTCAAGCAATATTGTTGCCTCAGCCTGCCGAATAGCTTGGATTACAGATGCCCATCACAGTGCCCAGCTAAATTTTGTATTTTTAGTAGAGATGGGCTTTCACCATGTTGGCCAGGCTGGTCTCAAACACACACCTTTGGAGTGGTGGTTTCTCTCCTTTGCTGGGTAGAGTTGCTTATGATCAAGGAAATCTAGTTTTTTTTGTTTTTGTTTTTTTTGAAACAAGGTCTTTCTCTGTTGCCCAGGCTGGAGTGCAGTGGCACAATTACAGGTCATTGCAGCATTGAACCTCTGGGCTCAAGCAATCCTCTTGTCTCAGCCTCCTGAGTAGCTGGGACTATGGGTGCATCACCAAGCCTGGCTAATTAAAAAATTTTTTTTGTAGAGTTGATGTCTTGATGTGTTGTCCAGGCTGGTCTTGAACTCTTGGCCTTAAGTGATCCTCCCATTTTGGCCTAATAAAGTACTGGAATTACATGTGAGAGCCACTGCCCCCAGCAGAAATCTTTTTTTTTTTTTTTTTTTTTTTTTTTTTTTTTTTTTTTTTAGAATTCTCTGTCACATCATTCTTGAGATGTGGGTTTTCTGGCACCTTAAAAGATGAGGGCTCCACCAAATCTCTTCTCCCATGCATGACACTCATAAGGTTTCTCTCTCAGGTAGATTCTATAATGTAAAATTAAGCTAATGCTGTGGCCCAAACTTTCCCACCTCTGGGATTTACAGGTCTTCTGTTCTGTCTACCACAAATGCCATGCTGAGACTGGAAGTCTTTTCACACCCATTGCACTGTAGGGTCTCTCCTCAGGTGGATTCTCTGGTGCACAGTGAAGCATGAGCTTGACCTGAAGCTTTTCCCCCACTTGCTGTAAGGGTGGAATTGCTCTTCAGTGGGGCCACCTGGTGGTGATGAGGGCTGAGCTTGGCCTGAACCTTCTGCCACTCTCACTACATATTACACTTTTGTTTCAGTGTGGATTCTTCCATGCACCATCCAAGTGGTGCAGGTAAAGTGCTCTCACACTCAAGGCAATGATAGTACCTCTCCCTGGTGTGGTTCATGGTGATGCCTGAGCTAGAACTAAAGCTTTTCTTGTACTTGCCACATGTTTGAAGCCTCTCCTGGGTGTGCACTCCCAGCTCTGCTGTGGCTGCAACTTTTCCCACATTCTTTACGCTAGTAGGGCTTCTCTCTGGTGTACGATGTTAGCACATCTTCACATCGGACCTCTCTCTCCTCATCACCTCTTCCTGGCCTTGCCCACCTTGCAAACCATGGCCAGTTTATTGTTTGATTTCTCCTCATAATTTTCTAGCAGGTATTTTTTCACTGCTTTCTGCCTTGAAGGCCTTTTCCTTCTTCACATTAGAATCCAAAGGCAAAAGTAAAAAGTGAAGGTGCTAGTCTTGAAATAGGGTGTGGAACTCGGAAAAAAAATAACTGGAACAATTAGATTAAGTTTCTTTGAATGAAGTAATTTACAGAGCTCAAAGGCAAAGCTAGAAGGAGGGTAGCTTTGGGTGACTGTTGAAACGACGACCCCTAGCAAGGTCTTTTTCATAGGCTCATATGGACTGCTTTTTTTTTTTTTTTTTTTTTTTGAGTTGGAGTCTTTGTCACCCAGGCTGGAGTGTAGTGGCATGATCTCAGCTCACTGCAACCTCTGCCTTCTAGGTTCAAGCGATTCTCCCACCTCGGCCTCCTGAGTAGCTGGGATTACAGGCGCCCACCACCACACTCAGCTAATTTTTTTTTTTTGAGATGGAGTCTCCATCTGTTACCGAGGCTAGAGTGCAGTGGCTCGATCTTGGCTCAATGCAACCTCCACCTCCAAGGTGGGAGGATCTCTTGAGCCTAGGAGTTCAAGACCAGCCTGGGCAACAGAGTGAAACCCCACTTCTACAAAAAATAACAAAATTAGTGGGCTGTGGTGGCACATGCGTATAGTTCCAGGAGGCTGTGGTGGGAGGATTGCTTAGTCCAGGAGATTGAGACTGTAGTGAGTTGTGATCATGCCAACCTGGGCACCACAGAAAGGGTCTATCCACACACACACCCCAACCCCTGGAGCCTGCGTCAAAAAAAAAAAAAAAAAAAAAAAAAAAGTACAGCCTTACATAAATCTTGGGCCTCTTTAGTTAGGGAGTGACAATCCTGTGACTAACTTGGGTCTCCTGACTCCCACCCATGGGACTTTCTGCTAATGCTCACTTTCTAACTCCAGTTTCACTTGTCTCATGTCAAAAACCCCAATTTCAGCATCTTCAGGTTGGGGTCTAGGCACCTCACCACCCCTTTTGCTTATGCCCCATGCTCCAGACTCCGTGCTTGCCCGGGCAAGGCCATTGGGCAGTATGGGCACGTGGGGCATCCAGAGCAGGTGACACACATGTTCACTGCGCCAACTGCATGTGCTCAATGCTCGCCTGCAGGCCTAGCCACACAGAGTGGGTATGGGGCACTGGAGTCTTTTGCAAAACTACAGTTTGGCTCTGGATTTTCTGCGATCGTGACTGTGGCCAAGCCAGGGGCATGAGCTCCCAACAGTGTCCAGTGAAGGGTAGACTGGACACTGCCATACTGGGCTGGTTGGGACCAAGGACCTGGAGGAGAAGCACCCTGCACCGTTGGTGCGCCCACTCCCAAAGCCTTTCTTCCCCAATCCAGGAAGCAGACCTGAGTCGTGGTTTGCACCCAGGTGTGGGTTCCATTCTGCGGCCCAGACTCTGTCTGCAGTCTACGAAGGAGCCACCTAATACTAGGGGTCTGTGAGCTGGAGTGCCTGTGACAAGGGGTCCCCAGCTCTGGGCAGAAGAAAGGCTTGGGCCTCAGGCAGGCCTAACCCACCCTTAGCTGGTCAGTGTGGGGACTGCAGTGTGGGGCTGCAGAGGGCCAAGGAAAAGGAGAAAGGGTCAATGAACAGCTACCCCTGGCTCTCTCTGGTACAGGAGCACCAACCCCTGAAAGTGGATAGAAGCACTTTAAGTTTGAAGTTTAGAAAACTACAGGCTTCACCTTGTACCCCAGTGAATGGCTAAACTAGCAAACTGATGGCCATTGTCTGATGTGTCCAACAGACATGCTGTTTGTCCCTCACCATGTTTTAGGTATCTTTGAGGCAACATTAAAAATTAGATTTCAAGCCAGGTTCAGTGGCTAACGGCTGTAATTCCAACACTTCGGGAGGCTGAGGCAGGAGGACCGCCTGAGGCCAGAAGTTCAAGGCCAGCCTGGGCAACACAGTGACACCCCTGTGTAAATAGGGGTAAATAAAAACGATGAGATAGGAAGACTGCTTGAGCCTGGAAGAAGAGGCTGTAGTGAGCCATGATTGCACAGTGCATTCCAGCTGGATGATGGAATAAGACCTGTCTCAAAAAAAAAAAGGAACACCATCATTGCTATCTTCTTTCTTGTGTCCCTTTTTTATTTTTGAGATGGAGTCTTGCTCTCTTGCCAGGCTAGAGTACAGTGGTGTGATGTCGGTTCACTGCAACCTCTGCCTCCCAGGTTCAAGTGATTCTCCTGCCTCAGCCTCCTGAGTAGCTGGGACTACAGGCACCCGCCACCACACCTGGCTAATTTTTGTATTTTTTTTTTTTAAAGATGGGGTTTCACCATGATGGCCAGGTTGGTCTTGAACTCCTGACCTCAGGTTATCCGCCCACCTTGGCCTCCAAAGTGCTTGGGTTACAGGCGTGAGCCACCGCGCCCGGCCTAATTTTTGTATTTTTATAGAGACAGGGTTTCACCACGTTGGCCAAGTTGGTCTTGATCTCTTGACCTCACGATCTGCCTGCCTCAGCCTCCCAAAGTGCTGGGATTACAGGCATGAGAAACCGAGCCCGGCTTTTTTTTTTTTTTTTTTTTTTTTAGATGGAGTCTTATTCTGTTGCGCAGGCTGGAATGCAGTGGCACAATCTCAGCTTACTGCAGCCTTCGCCTGTGGGTTCAAGCAATTCTTCTGCCTTAACCTCCCAAGTAGCTGAGACAACAGGCACCCACCACCACACCTGGCTAATTTTGTACTTTTTTTTAGTAGAGATGGGATTTGACCATGTTGGCCAGGCTGGTCTTGAACTCCTGACCTCAAGTGATTCACTCACCTCGGCCTCCCAAAGTGCTGGGTTAACAGGTATGTGCCACCGTGCCGGGCCACTTGTGTCCTTTTTGAAAACAGGGGAAGTCACAGAAATCTTCCAATAGAAGGCCTCAATGTCTCATTAGCTGAATTATCACACATGCCCATATCTAAAAAAAACCCAGCATAGTGTTAAACTGAGACTGGTATTAAGACTCACTTCTGGCTGGGCATGGTGGTTTACACCTGTAATCTCAGCACTTTGGGAGGCTGAGGTCAGGAGTTTGAGACCAGCTTGACCAAAATGGTGAAGCCCCATCTCTACTAAAAATACAAAAATTTAGTGGGACGTGGTGGCAGGCATCTGTAATTCCAGCTACTTGGGAGGCTGAGGCAGGAGAATCCCTTGAACCCAGGAGGTGGTTGTTACACCATTTCACTCCAGCCTGGGCAAAGAGAAAAAAAAACAAAAAAAAAAAAAAAAAAAAAAAAAGGAATACTATGTAGATTGAAAAAAAAAAGAAAAAAAAAGTAAAAACAAAAAAAGACTTACTTCCTGGAATTAGAACAAAAAAAAAGGAAAAGCACAGAGACAGTGAGTAAATGAATGTCAATAAGGCTCTGATGGAAAAGAGAAAGCAAGGTGATGGCGGTGGACAGGGAAACAGATTTGAGTATAAAAATAAGTGTTAAGAGAACTATTTAAACAATTATTTTTGAGACAGGGTCTCTCTCTGTCGCTCAGGCTAGACTGCAGTGGCATGATCATTACTCGACTTGCTGGGCTCAAATGATCCTCCCACCTCAGCCTCCTGAGTAGCTGGAAATACAAGTGCGCATCACCAAACCTGGATAAATTTTTGTATTTTTTGTAGAGAGGGGATTTCAATGTGTTGCCCAGGCTGGTCTCAAACTCCTGGTCACAAGCAATCCACCCACCTTGGCCTCCCAAAGTGCTGGGATTACAGGTGTGAGCCACTGTGCTGTCCTCTTTTCAAAATTCTTGACAGTAATTCACAGAAGGACATATATTTTATATCATCTTGTACACATACACACATTCATGTAACTGAAACGAGTTTCATGAAATATACTATGTAGGAAAATAAAAACCTAGTTAATTGCAAATGTAATTTTATTAACATTTTAATACAACATACTGCAAAATCCCTTAAAAAGTACAGACACAATTTTCTTTTTTTTTTTTTGAGATGGAATCTCACTGTTGCCCAGGCTGGAATGCAGTAGCATCATCTCAGCTCACTGCAATCTCTGCCTTCCTGGTGTAAGAGATTCTCGTGCCGCAGCCACCCTAGTAACTGTGACTGCAGGCATGCGCCACCATGCCTGGCTAAGTTTTGTATTTTCAGTAGAGATGCGGTTTCACCATGTTGGCCAGGCTGCTCTCGAACTCCTGATCTCAAATGATCTGCCCACCTCGGCCTCCCAAAGTGCTGGGATTACAGGTGTGAGACCCCATGCTCTGCTAAACACAAAATTTTGTAAAGATTTTATTTAATGTGATGGGTGTGCTTGTCTGTTCATAAGTTCCTTCCAGTCAGGAACACATGAAGATAATGCTACCCGCATGTCTGGTGCACTATTGAGCCTATTTCTTTTCTTCGTTTTTAATCGTGTCAAGATTGAAAATCCTAATTCACACAAACAAGTAGTTGTGAATGGTAGTAACAGCAATATACTCTTCCTACTTAGCAGTGGAAATTTATCTTTAATCTTAATCCAAAATGCTGATAAACTTAATGTCTTATAATAATTCTTTAGTGTGAATGATGAACTGAGCTGCAATAATTCATTCTCTTCTTCAGGCTCCAAGTTTAACTGAATTATTGATTCTGGGTTTTGAAAAGCAAATGGATCTTTCATCCAAATATTTTCCTTTAATGATTCAAATTTCTCTTCTGGAAAGTAATAATTAAAAGTTTGAGACAAAGAAGTGAGATGCAACAATATCTCTAACTTTATTTCTTTTAAGCAGTCTTCATTAATAATGTTCTCTTCAGTGTGTTGCAATAATGTTGGGAACATATAGTAGCTGGGGCAATTACTTTTAAGTCTTGCTTGCCACAGCAATAATGTTTTTTGGAATCCTAGAATATGTTCAAGATACTGAAATATATCATTGTTTTTCCCCTGTATTTTCAGGTTTAATTCATTAAGAATGCTAAAAATATCACTTAAATATGCCAATTTTGTTACCCAGATATTATCTTCAAAAATACTTGCCAAATGAGATTGCTTTTCAATGAGAAAAATGTAAATCTCATTCCTGAGTTCATATACTCGGCTCAATACTTTTCCTTGAGAAAGCCAACGAACTTCGGTATGAAACAATAAGTGGGTATGGTTAACTCCAATCTCTGAACAAAATACTTCAAGAAGTCGGTTATTCAGTGAACTTCCTTTAACAAAATTAACAATTTTCACTGCATTTCTCAATACGTCCATTAGACTTGGTGAAATTTCTTTGGATACCAAAGCTTCTCGATGAATAAAACAGTGATTCCAAAGAGCATTGTTGTGGGTTGCTTCTAACAATTTTTCAATAAGTCTGCTATGTTTTCCAGTCATATTTGCTGCTCCATCACTTGAAATTCCTTTACAGTGTTTCCAGTTTAATTTATGCTGACCAACAATGCAGTTTTCTAATTCAGTAAATAAATCCAATCCAGTTATGTGTGAATTTAAGTTTAAACAACATAAGAGGTCCTCTACAAAATCATCTTGCCACACATATCTGACATAAAGCAAGAGTGTTGGACCACTTGCAATATCAGTGCTCTCATCAAGTTGGATGGCAAAGTCTACACCAGACTGCAGCCGTGTAATAAGCATTGCTTCCAAATGTTTTGCAATCGTACAGATTCGACGAGAGATTGTATTATCACTAAGAGGTATAGTTTTTAGTTTATCAGCTGATTTATGATCAAAAATTGTACGTACCATATCCATACATGCTGGAAGGATAATTTTTTCAGCTGCAGTGTGAGCCATTTTCTCTTTTGCCACTCTATATGCAACTAAATATGATGATAATAAGGCTCTCTCATTCATAGTTGTAGAGCGACTGAGAACTTGTGGTGATGACTCTACTTTGTTTTTTTCCTTTTGAAAATGGTCTTCTTCCTCTTCCTCCTCCACCTTCACTATCACAATGCCTTTCATCTCCTGGGTACCCCATGGAGACAAATGTATAGTATCCCTTGATTCAGGAGTCATTATTCAGGTTCCAGGAACTGGCTCACTTGATGCAAATAGGATCTGTTTTGCAGGGCTGTGCTTTGTGACCTAGGTTTTATAAGATCAGGTTTTACTATCCTGCAGGGTAGAAAAATGTAACAACAGTATTAAAAAGCAACATGGTATTGCTGGGCTGCTAACAATGCATACAAAACAATTCACTAAATCTAGTGGTGTGACATGGTAACTGATGAGTAACTGTCATTCATGTTGCCTGTGTGTCAGGGAGATTTGATGTATTATATACACAACTAATTTAATACCCAGGGAAATGTTATGAGGTTCACATGATTACTATTCTTATATTACAGGTGAAAAAATAGAAGCTCAAAAAGATTAAATGTGCCCAACAACCCACAGTAAGTCAGTAAGTATAGAACCAGCACTCAAATCCAATTCTGAAACTGATGTCCTAAATATGTTGCTGCACTGCCAACTCTAAAAACTGATCTAGTCCCTCTTAAAAATGATCACCAAGGGCTGGGCACAGTGGCTCACGCCTGTAATCCCAGCACATTGGGAGGCTGCGGTGGGTAGATCACCTGAGGTTGGGAGTTTGAGACCAGCCTGGCCAACATGGAGAAACCCTGTCTCTACTAAAAATACAAAAAATTAACTGCGCATGGTGGCAAATGCCTGTAATCCCAGCTACTTGGGAGGCTGAGGCAGGAGAATCGCTTGAACCTGGGAGGTGTTGGTTGGGGTGAGTTGAGATCGTCTCCAGCCTAGGCAACAAGCATCAAACTCCGTCTAAAAAAAAAAAAAAAAAAAAAATCACCAAAGTAGGATATACAAGATGATCCACTGAGGCACAGGGAAAAAAATTAGAACTTGTATTTTTTTCTTAAAAATAAGAAGTTATAGGGCCGGGCGCGGTGGCTCACGCCTGTAATCCCAGCACTTTGGGAGGCCGAGGCGGGTGGATCACGAGGTCAAGAGATCGAGACCATCCTGGTCAACATGGTGAAACCCCGTCTCTACTAAAAATACAAAAAATTAGCTGGGCATGGTGGTGCGTGCCTGTAATCCCAGCTACTCAGGAGGCTGAGGCAGGAGAATTGCCTGAACTCAGGACGCAGAGGTTGCGGTGAGCCGAGATCGTGCCATTGCACTCCAGCCTGGGTAACAAGAGTGAAATTCCGTCTCAAAAAAAAAAAAAAATAAGAAGTTAAGGCCGGTGGCTCACGCCTGTAAACCAAGCACTTTGGAGGCCAAGGCAGGCGGATCACCTGAGGTCGGGAGTTCAAGACCAGCCTGACCAACATGATGAAATCCCATCTTTTTTTTTTTTTTTTTTTTTTTTGGACGGAGTTTCGCTCTTGTTACCCAGGCTGGAGTGCAATGGCGCGATCTCGGCTCACCGCAACCTCCACCTCCTGGGTTCAGGCAATTCTCCTGCCTCAGCCTCCTGAGTAGCTGGGATTACAGGCACGCACGGCCTTAGCCACTGCGCCCGGCCTTTTTTTTTTTTTTTTTTTAAGATGGGGGGTCTCACCGTGTTGGTGAGGCTGGTCTTGAACTCCTGACCTCAGGTGATCCACCCGTCTTGGCCTCCAAAGTGCTTGGATTACAGGCGTGAGCCACCTTGCCTGGCCGAAACCCCATCTTAAAAAAAAGAAAAAAAAGTTAAGTGGTATAATTATTCAGTATTATGAATACTGAAACATTTCATGTTACATAGATCCATGAATTATTCTGGAGGGAGAATGAGATTTCTACAACACATGGGATGGACAAAGCACCTTCACTTGCTTGTTTGCTAATACACTGCAATATTTCCCCATTCATGTGAGCTTAGTAGATTTGGAGATATTACCTAAATTCATGTGAGCTTAGTGGATTTAGAGGTATTACCTGACTTTACTAAATGAACCCCATGTTTTCTTTGGTACTCTGTTACTTAGCCTTTCTCAGTAATGTAAACAACTTTCTGTATGTTGGTGGCACAACTGGAAATGAACGAAGGGCAGCAGGTTTTGCTTAGATGAATGTTAAATTCAGTTTATCAGTGAATTCCAAAATTGGAAGGGCCCCTGAGATAATCTATTTTACTTTAGTTATGACATGTTTGAGACTTGGTAGGTCTATGTGTTTTCATCCAAGAATATCAATGGGAGAACTGGTACCAGTCTAATGGTCCATTACATTGTCCACAAATTCCCTTCTCTACCCCTCCATGTCAAGCGTAGATACTTTCTACAACTGAAAACCCCCCATGTCCGAAACTGCTCATTTAAAACCCTTCCTGGCAGGGTGCAGTGGCTCATGCCTATAATCCCAAAACGTTGGCAGGTGGAGGCGGGCGGATCACCGGAGGTCAGGAGTTCAACACCAGCCTGGCCAACATGGCAAAACGCCATCTCTACTAAAAGTACAAAATTAGTCAGGAGTGGTAGTGGGCGCCTGTAATCCCAGCTGCTCAGGAGCCTGAAGCAGGAAAAGCTTGAACCCGGGCAGCGGAAGTTGCAGTGAGCCGAGATCTCACCACTGCACCCCAGCCTGGCCGACTCTGTCACAAAGCAAAACAAAACAAACAAACAAACCAAAAACCCTAAAGCCTTGAAACTGAAAGGAAAAGGGTCCAGTGTAAATAATCTTTTCTTTCTTTCTTTTTTTAATTTTTAGAGACGGGGCTTCACCATATAGTCCAGGCTGATCTTCAATTCCTGACCTCAGGTGATCCACCCGCCTTGGCCTTCCAAAGTGTTGGGATTACAGGCGTTGAGCCACCATGCCCGGCAATAATCTTTTCCTATTGCATCCCAATCACTTCTTTATTCAGTAGGCTTCAAACACTTTTTTTTTTGGTTTGTTTTTGAGACAGAGTCTCGCTCTGTCGCCCAGGCTGGAGTGCAGTGACGCAATCTCCACTCACTGCAGCCTCCACCTCCCGGGTTTAAGTGATTCTCGTGCCTCAGTCTCCCAAGTAACTAATATTACAGGCGTGTGCCACCATACCTAATTTCCGTATTTCTTTTTTTTTTTTTTTTTTTTTTTGAGACGGAGTTTCGCTCTTGTTACCCAGGCTGGAGTGCAATGGCGTGATCTCGGCTCACCGCAACCTCCGCCTCCTGGGTTCAGGCAATTCTCCTGCCTCAGCCTCCTGAGTAGCTGGGATTACAGGCACGCACCACCATGCCCAGCTAATTTTTTGTATTTTTAGTAGAGACGGGGTTTCACCGTGTTGACCAGGATGGTCTCGATCTCTTGACCTCGTGATCCACCCGCCTCGGCCTCCCAAAGTGCTGGGATTACAGGCTTGAGCCACCGCGCCCGGCTTAATTTCCGTATTTCTAGTAGAGACAGGGTTTCACTGTGTTGTCCAGGCTGATCTTGGAACTCCCGACCTCAAGTGATCTGCCCGCCTAGGCTTCCCAAGGTGCTGGGATTACAGGCGTGAGCCACCGTGACCGGCCTTCACGCTAATCGCTACCATAATGATGGTGGGTTTGAGGGTGAACATTATCTGCAGACACGGGCTTAACAAGCCCATCCTAATAAAAAAAACTGTAAGGCTAATGACACTTGGTATCGTGTAAGACTGCCCGAATTTTACAACTCGGGGTACCTAGGAAACCAGAAAAGCCCTCACCAGAAGGAAAACCAGTGGGGACAACTGGGGAGCACAGATAATCTGACTGGGATCATTTTGTCCGCGCGTCTTTGGGGTGAAAACCCAGGACTCGGAGGCCAGAAGGGACACGCAGACCGCCTCTCCCCAATCCCAGGAGTGTCCCATTCCAGTCCGGAAACCAAAACTTTGTTCCCTTCCCACCTGTACCCAGCGACGCCTCTGCTGGAAGACAGCGCTTGCCACTGCCGAGGCTGGCGCGACCCGCTTTCACTCCGTCCAGGGCGGTTGTGGCGAGGGGATTGCAGGACACAGCAGTGCACGTCCAACTCTGTCCCCCCCCGGAGAAGTCTGGGGTCCTGGGATAGGAGGAGTTGTGACTTCGGGGACCAGGGGCACTGGACTCGGGCACTGGACTCAGACACAGGCCCTCTGGACGTCAGAGCCCAGGGAAAGCGTCCCAAAAGCCAGAAGTGCGTCATACCCGCTTTCCGGGGCTGCGCTCCGCTTCGGGGTCCTCTCTAGGATCGCGGGAGGACTTTGCATCCCTGTGTAGGGCTCTAAACTAGGGTTTGGGGATCTTGCTCCTCAGCTTGTCCGCTCCGAGGAGGTGCACGGGGCGGGGAAAAGGGGATGAATTTTCCTTTATACTGCCCTGCTCAGATACTTATATGTTCCTTCTATTTTTCTTAATGATGGCAATAATTGTAATAGTTATAATTATTATCACACAATAAAAATAGTGATTGTGTGTCTGTGGCAGAGGAGATGAATGAAACAAGGGTGGAGGCAGAAAGATCAAGAATAAATGGTTTCACAAAACGAAGAGGCTGTCTCTCTTGAGATGCTGATTATGTATGTATTGCCAGTTGAATGGGCAGTATTTTCAAATATTGTCTGTAGGCAACAGACGTTCTTTCCAACACTAGATAGTTATAAAATTCTGAGCTTGTCTTATGTTTCCTGGGAGTTTTCAGATTAGCAATGGTGAAACCATAAGTTGAATTTGAGGCGTTTTTGCTGTCCAAGTGTTATCACAATAATTAGGGCTTCTACGTTTGGTAAAGAATAACTTCACCGTTTTTTTTTTTTTTTTTTTTTTTTTTTGAGATGGAGTCTTGCTCTGTCGCCCAGGCTGGGGTTCAGTGGTGCGATCTTGGGTCACTGCAACCACTGCCTCCCAGGTTCAAGCGATTCTCCTGCCTCAGCCTCCTGAGTACCTGAGATTACAGGCACATGCCACTACGCCCGGCTAATTTTTGTATTTTTAGTAGAGACAGGGTTTCACCATGTTGGCCAGGCTGGTCTTAAATGCCTGAACTTGTGATCTGCCTGCCTCGGCCTCCTAAAGTGCTGAGATTACAGGCGTCGCGCTCGGACGACTTCACCTTTTATAAAACAGTAACTGAGACCTTGAATGGCTGTGACATGACTCTAAGTCCGGGCAAGTCTGTGGTACAGCGCAACAAGAGAAAAGCCCACGAAAGGAACAGCTATGTGTTACAGAGCCTATGATTGCATGGTAATCCGAATTACCTTCTAGGCCCTGACTAATGTTTCATACGTTATGGTTTTGTTTTTTTTTTACAGGGATAGAGGTTCTCAACCTATGGGGTTTGATCTTGCTGTGGTTGCCTTTTTCTACTTCCCCATGAGTCTTCTCGATAATCCACTTGAGTGTGTCTTTGCTCCATACATATATATTTTCCCGCAGAGCACCTTCAAGTCCAATCTTTGCTCCTTTATCACTGTCTGGCTCTCTGATCTATAGTCCTCCTTGATGATGTCATAGTCTCAGAACTTATTCCTCCAGATACATTCTCATATTTCCTTCCAGTGTTCCAAGTCATTGCTAAGAGCCATTACATTGCTATGCACTGTATTTTTCTTCTTTGTCTGAACCAGTCTCTCCACCCTGTCTCCATTCCTACACTTAAGTGCCTAAAGGGTCCAGGGAGGCAGATTACTGAATGCAGCTGACTGGGTATATGTTTTTGTATTTGTGTTGTGTGTGTGGCAGGAATGGTGGGCATCTCTATAACGACTCCTCCTTTCTTTGCCTACTGACCTACTGGCACAAGAAACTCAAAGTGTCCTGGTGGTAGTCTATTTCCAGTTCAATGGAATATTTAATGTCTCCTAAAGGAAATGTTCTTCCTGGAAATAAGGATCGTAACCCAGCTGGCTCTAGTTTTTGGAGCTAAGAGGCACAAATTCTACAGGTGAGTGACTGGGTATGATAGTAATAGGCTACTCCTGTATGCATAAAGTCCTACTGGAGACACAATACTATATATCCGTTTTGGCCCAATACATATCAATGCATATACTCTATCCTGAAGTACTGCTCCAAACTTTGCAAGGCATTACATCTTAGTTGGCAATTTAGCCTAGTCTTCAACAGGCCATTCCAAAATCCTATCTGGCTAGCTGCTTCTGGATGATGAGTATGCACCATGAATTTTGTAGCTTCAAGTTCACTGTCACACCTCCTTGGCTATCAGTGGGTTCCTTAGTTTCAGGTATGTCAATGGATAAGGCACTCTGCAAGCTCTCAGATGGTGGTGCTGCTGGAGGCAAAGTAGTTGGGGAAGACAAGCTCATTTACAGCATATATCAATTCTGGTAAGAACAAATTGAAGCCCATTCCAAGGTAAAAGGGATCTGATGCTGAGGTAGGGGGATCACTTGAGGTCAGGGGTTCAAGACCAGCCTGGCCAACAAACATGGTGAATCTCTGTCTCTACTAAAATACAAAAATGCTGGGTGTGGTGGCAGGTGCCTGTAATTCTAGCTACTAGGGAGGCTGAGGCAGGAGACTTGCTTGAACCCAGGAGGCAGAGGTTGCAGTGAGCCAAGATCATGGCACTGTACTCCGGCCTGGGATACAGAGCAAAACTCCACGTCAATTAAAATAAATAAATAAAAAGTGGAAGCCTTTCAGGTCACCTAATACATGTGTTGGAACAGTATTCCCAGGTGCAGAATATGTTACCTCCAAATCCAAAGAGGCCCACCAGGACCTGTTCCAATTTCTTTGGGATTAGTGGGTGCAAGGGGGAACAACTTTCTTTTACCTTTGGGTGATGTCCCCAAACCACTGGACCCCTTCATCCATTTGATTAATGCCCATATCTTCAGGTTTCTGTACTGCCTTAGTAAGAAGTCTTAGTAGGATATCTATGGCCCTTGTCACTTGCTCCTCACTGGGTACTATTAGCATTTGTCATCAATCTGGTGGCCCATCATGATGGTTGGGTAAAGTTCCTGTGGACTACACTGTGACAGAGATAGGCCTCAGGATCCCACTCTCTCCCTGTATGAGCCACGACTTTGACTCAGGGGACTTTTTGAGTCTGCACTATTGGTCTCCTTTGCATTACTGTCACTGTTATAAACAGATCCTTGGCCTAATTTTCAGCTTAGCTAGATGCAGAATCACCTTCATAATTTATTAAAAATCAGTTATTATATGTATCTAGGTCTATTTCTGGACTTTTTTTTCCCTTAGAAATTCATCCTCATATTTCTGGAGTTTCTATTGTGCTCTATTGATCTATTTGTCTATATGCTGATATCATATCATCTTGATTACCATAGCTTTAGAAAAAAATTGGGGGTCTCCTCCTTCTGCCTTGGAGCCCCCCTCCGTCTGTACGGGTGAGCCTCTTCCCTCTGAGTTCTCTTTTCTTGCTTGCCAATTAAACTCTCCACTCCTTAAAACCAGTAAAAAAAGAAAAAAATCTTAAAATTATACAAGTATTCCAATTTTATTTTTTCAAAATTGTTTTGGCAATTCTAAATCCCTAGCATTTCTATATAAACTTTAGAATCAGTTTGTTAATTTGTACTAAAAAAACAAAATAGGCCAGGCATGGTGGCTCACCCCTGTAATCCCAGCACTTTGAGAGGTGGAGGAGGGTGGATCACCTGAGGGTAAGAGTTGGAGACCAGCCTGGCCAACATGGTGAAACTTGGTCTTTACTAAAAATACAAAAATGGTGATGGGGAGGAAGGCAGCAAATCACACTGCCATGTGTGTACCTATGCAACAATCTTGCATGTTCTTCACATGTACCCCAAAACCTAAAATGCAATAAAATAAAAAAAGAAATAGAAAAAAAAAATACAAAAATTAGCCGGGCGTGGTGGTGCCCGCCTGTAATCCCAGCTACTCCAGAGGCTGAGGCAGGGTATTCACTTGAACCCAGGAGGTGGAGGTTGCAGTGAGCTGAGATTGCACATTGCACTCCAGCCTGGGCAACAGGGCAAGACTCCGACTCAACCAAAAAAAAAAAAACCAAAAAAAACCAAACAACTTTTATGAGTTGTTTCCATCTGTGTCATCTGGTAAACTGTTGAAAGAAAATTTTGCTCAAAAGCAGAACAGCAGCTGCTGCTTCTTAGCACTCTTTATTAGGGTTCAAGGAGTATTGGTGGAAAGTGGCCTCTTTAAGTGGGTGCTTTTTGTGGTCCTCTCACTGGAGCCAATTGCCTGAGGCAGCTAAAACTTGGAAACAATGTGCCTCACTGTCATAGCACACTCACCTCTGCTGCTGAAATGGTTTCCCATCACTTTGCTAATAGGTACAACCTGTGAAGGGGTTTGAGGCGGGGAAACGGCAACTCGGGAAAGAACTCCAAATCTTTAGCTCTCCTAGTATATTAAAATAACCGTTAGGAAGAGGAGAAAGTACTTTTGTCATCTATTGTTTCGGGGAACCTTCAATAGGAACAACAGACAGACATCACCACGGGTGTATTTCTATTCAACACAAGAAAAAGTTTCTAATTGGAGCTGTCCAGCACGAAAATGGACTAAGGAGTGCATTTTCTTTCTCTGATCCTGACTCCACTGTGACAGGTACTGTAGACTAGACAGATTGTGTCGTAGTATGAATTTAGGTTAGATCAATTATATTCAGGGGAAAAGGCAGGGAAGGAATATCAGAATCTCCAAGAAGCTGATATAGTTTGAAAAAAATATATAAATGTCACACTTCAGGTTTTCTTGTGTTTAATTTGAAACGTCAAATAACATTAAAGGATAGCCTTTGATTTGCTTAAACAAAGTAGTAATAGTTGACGTTCCTTCCAAATCACTTTTTTGATCCTCTAAGAGGCTTGCCTATGCCTTGCAGATCTAGCTCCACCCATATGACATTACATTCTCTAAGGATCCAGGATCAGCAAGGGGTCACAATGTCCCAAGGGTTTCGGTCCCGGTGCTCTGCCTGTCCCGCCCGTGCACCATGCTTTTGCCTATCCCTGTTTCTGCAGTTTTTAGTCTTCTCACCAGGGACGCCACTATCAATCTCCTCAGTGTCTTTCGGTTCCATTCCAATCCGCTCATGCCCCCTCCCATCTCCGCTTGCCCCAAGACCTACTTAGCATTATTTCAATCCCACGACTTAGTGGGTCCCATCTCACCCAGGCTCCCGCAATCCTCGCCTTCTACGAGTCAGAGCTGTACTACACTCTGCGCAGGCACCCCCGTGCTACTCACGGAAGCGGGACCATTAGCTCGCCCTTTCCTCCTCGCCACCGACACGCACCCACTGGGTCGGGCCGCCGCCTTGCGGGGAGTCTTAAGGGTCGGCGGGGATCAGGGATGGGCCCCGGGGGCGCGTTCGCAACTTTGGTCGCAGTAATTGCTGTTATAACGACTAGAGACGCCCAGTGAATTAGCACGGAGGGCCGTAGGACCGGAAAAAGACGTGGAAAGCCGCGAAAACGAGCCTTCGACACCTGTATCCGCAGGTCCAGTTCCTCACCCGTGGCCCTCACCAACATCCGGGACTCTCATCTGGGGCCCTCACCAACATCCGGGACCCTCATCCGGGGCCCTCATGCGGGGGGCGGGCCCTCATTCGGGGCCGGGCACTCGGTCGCCGGAAGTGCCACCGAGAGCGCCGGCCTCCTGGCTGTCTAGAGCGACCCGGGAAAGGCTGTGGTGTACCCGAGCGCGAGTGTGTCGGTGACAGGACCGCGGCCAGGCCCGCCCCTCCCCTCGGTGAGTACCCGGAAGCCGTTCTGGGGTCGCAGCGGGGCGGCCGCTTGTTTCGCCTTCCCGGGAGAAAGAGGCGGCGTCCGGCAGGGAGAGACAGTGGTTTCCTTCCCCGAGGGTGCGCGGAGGCCCGAATGCGAGGAGGGCCTATTTCTTTTCAGCTCTGGTTCACCTCGCGGGCTGAGGGCCCCGCAGTCAGGAGCCGGCGACCGTGCCTTGGTGCGAGCTGGTCTGTATGGCCCCCCTGGCCTTTTTGGGACTGTGCTTTGGCCTAAAAGGGAAGTGGGAGGAGGGCAGCGCCGGCCGAGGCCTAATGAGGACCGAGCTGGAGCTAGGCGAGGGTGGTGGGAGGGGGACGGCACCCTGATGCGTCCTTGGGCCTGAAGGACGCCGCTCAAACCTGTTCGAACCGCAGCTCTTCCCTGCGTTGCTCTCAGGATTGCAGGAAAAGGCCGTCCCAGCCAGTCCTAGTTAGCGAAGGGCCTGACCCCAAAATTTAAAAATGAAAATTTTATTATTCGCCAAGCCCGTTTAATAAATCAGAGTGGGCTGACGGTGTTAACAAGACATCCCTAAGGGGCCTGCCGTTTTATTTACTTATTTAAATGAGTTTATTTATTTATTTAAACTGGTAATCGCGGGCCGGGCTCGGTAGATCACGCCTGTAATCCTCGCACTTGGGGAGGCCAAGGCAGGAGGATCCCTGGAGGCGAGGAGTTCGAGTCCAGCCTGGGCAACATAGCGAGACTCCCATCTCTACCAAAAATTAAAATGAGTAATCATAACTTGCATTTTTCTCTGGGGACAAACTTAAGTCTCCTAAGAAGTTTGTAAATTTTAAATATTTTGTTTATTTGAGACAGGCTGTTATTGTCATACAGGCTGGAGTGCAGAGGTGCAGTCATAGCCCACTGCAGCCTCTATCTCCCAGGCTGAAGCGATTCTCCTGCCTTGGCCTCTGGAGTAGCTGGAACTACAGGCATGGACTACCACACTTGGCTAATTTTATTTATTTATTTATTTATTGATAGAAACAGAGTTTCACCATGCTGTCCAGGGTGGTCTGGAACTCCTGAGCCTAAGGGATCTGCCCATCTCAGCCTCCCAAAGTGTTGGGATTACATGCTTGAGCCACCGCACCCTACGAGTTTTATAAATAGTTTAAACTTCCCACAGAAAGCTTTACACTATTAAAGTGTACTGTGTTGATTTTTTTAATGCCACGAATTCCAAATTAGAGGAGTTCAAATAACCTGCACATTCGGGGGCCGGGCGCGGTGGCTCAAGCCTGTAATCCCAGCACTTTGGGAGGCCGAGGCGGGTGGATCACGAGGTCAAGAGATCGAGACCATCCTGGTCAACACAGTGAAACCCCGTCTCTACTAAAACTACAAAAAATTAGCTGGGCATGGTGGTGCGTGCCTGTAATCCCAGCTACTCAGGAGGCTGAGGCAGGAGAATTACCTGAACCTGGGAGGCGGAGGTTGCGGTGAGCCGAGATCGCGCCATTGCACTCCAGCCTGGGTAACATGAGTGAAACTCCGTCTCAAAAAAAAAAAAAAAAAAGAAACCTGCACATTCGGATCATAAGATTTGGTTCTTAAGTATTTAAAGCTGAAGCATAACCACTTTTTTCTTTTCTTTTCTTTTTTTTTTTTGAGATGGCTTCTCGCTTTGTTGTCCAGACTGGAGTGCAGTGGTGCGATCTTGGCTCACTGCAACATATACTTTCTGTGTTCAAGCAATTCTCCTGCCTCAGCCTCCCGAATAGCTGGTATTACAGACCTGTACCACCACACCCAGCTACTTTTTGTATTTTTAGTAGAGGTGGGATTTCATTATGTTGGCCAGGCTGGTCTTGAACTCCTGACCTTAAGTGATCCGCCCATCTCTGCCTCCCTAAGTGCTGGGATTACAGGTGTGAGCCACTGTGCCTGGCCCCATTTTTCTCTCTGTTACTTATTTAGGGTGGTTAATCATTATCAACTAATTTTTATTGAATATCTACAGTGTGCAAAATACTTTGCAAAGTCCTGAGGATATAAAATGATAAGTTGTTTTAACTTATTACAGTGATTTCTCTTAATCTTACCTTGCAGTGATGGTCATTGTCCTCCAGAGCAGTGATGGAGGAAATACCAGCCCAGGAAGCAGCAGGATCACCAAGGGTCCACTTTCAGTCTTTGGAGACCCAGTCTGAGGGTCTCTCCCCAGAGCCTCAGTTTGTGCAGGACACCGACATGGAACAGGGACTCACTGGGGGTAAGGCAGAGACAACCCATCTATCTAGGCAATGAGTGTGTGTGGAGGGGCTTCTGAGGGGGCTCCTGGGCCTGGTGTGAGAGAGGCCAGGAACTGGAATGAGAACATGGCCCCTAGAGGGAGGGATGAAAGTGGGGGCAGCTGTGACTCAGTTCAGTCCTAGTCTGAGCCCCTCTATTAAGGACAGCTCATCTTTCTTAAGTAAGCAGAGTGATGGCTACTTACTTGTGTGGTGGTTTTTCCTTCAGGCAACCTTCACTTCATCCCAGTTCTCACATCCAGAATAGTTTCTTTTGCCACATCTCACAGTCCTTTCCTGGCTCTCACTTCCTCTTAGATTCAGGACCTTTCCTTCCCCCTGTTCCCTTCACTTAGTTTCTCTTTGCTTTGTCACCTGCCATTCTGTTGCAACTGCAGTGTTTCCTGACTAGTCTAAATTTGGTCAAAGGAAGCAACTGTTTAATTCCTTGGTTGAGCACAGTGCCTGTGTCGATGTATACATACTATATTTTGACTACACAGTCACACTTTTCTGTATCATATAGGTAGGTTGGTCTTTTTTTGTTTTGTAAGAGCTGTGTCCTAGATTGCCTGTGGCCAAATAACTTGTGTGTCACTTACACAGATTGAGTGCCACAGTATGTAGAGGGCTGTGAGGCATTGTGGAACTGTGGAAAAGATGGCGAGGAAACAGATGACCCTTTCTTGTTCTTGGGGGTCTTACACACTGGTTAAGACAGTGCCCATTCACAAGAGAAAGGCTTATCAAGTGTATAGGACAGTGCCTGGAAATGGTCAGAAGTCTGCTAAATAACCCTAGCCCAGGACAAGTCCCCACAAGTCTATGCTTTGCCCATCTGCAAAACAGGTATAGTCTTACTCTTCTATAAGAGGACTGTCATGTGGTGAAGATAAAGTGAAATAGAAACTTTCATAAGAAAATCCTGTATCACAAGTCTAAACATGCATAAGGCACGCAAGTACTAAGACAGAGCAGAGTAGACACACCCAATACCTGATAAATGTTCATTGGTTTTACTAGAGTATTGAGGAGGGTCCTGCTGACACCACTTGGGCTGGAGAGGCCTCTTCTGAAAGGGAGCCCTGGGAAAGGGCTGCTCTCACTCTTCACTCCTTTCTCCTCCCTCAGCTCCACCTGTTCCCCAGGTGCCTGCTCTTCCCCATGAGGGAAGCCCAGGAGACCAGGCAGCTGCGCTCCTGACAGCCAGGTACCAGGTGAGCTGAGGAACCCTCTGCTTTTCCTTGAGGAAATCAGGGACTATTGCTACTGATGGAGTGTGGCCTCTCACTCATTCCATCTGTAGACCTTGCCTGGAATTTTTTTCAATAGCAGTCTCCAGTTTGGGAACTGATCTTCTTTGGAGACCTGGACTTCACATAAACCACCTTCCATCTCCCCAGTGCCAGGAGCAAACTCTGTTTTCTCTTTGTCCATGGTTGTGTGGCGGGTGCTTATTAGATGTTTAAGGGTATGGGCTTTATTCCATAGGTTCTAATCTGTTCTCCCTCCTCCTCAACGTAAGTACACACTGGATACCCTCTCTATCATCTTCACTCTCTGGCCATGGTGCTACAGTGGTCTCATTCCCCAGAGCAGCCAGGATGTGTTATTTCAGGAGTTTGTGACATTCGAGGATGTGGCTGTGCACCTTACTCGAGAGGAATGGGGATACCTGGACCCTGTTCAGAGGGACCTCTACAGAGAAGTGATGTTAGAGAATTATGGGAACGTGGTCTCACTGGGTAAGGACTTCCTTATTATTCAGTTTATCTATTTGGATTTCTTTACTTTCTTGTTTCTGCATAAGTATAAGGTCCCTGAGAAGGTCTGTAGAATGTGGCTTAGATTCTAGGTCTTAGAACCTCCGAATCCCTATCTTTCATGTCATCTTCTCTGGGAGGGGTAATTAAGGTTCGTTTGGGGGTGCCAAGAGGAGGCGTTCTCCTCCTTATTCCTAGTTCATGTTTCTGGCTATTGTGGGGCATCTGTTCCCTTTTAGCAAAGGGAAACTTTCTTGTGCTTTGCTTGAGTTCTCATCCTTCTTATCTTTTCCATTTTTTGGAGGAGAGACCCTAGGGCGGCCTCCCAACCACCAGCTGGACACTTTCCTTTTTAGTATCACTGTGTCTCTGTATTGGAGAATTTCCCATTTTGCCAGGAAAAAGAAATGCTGTTTAAAAAGATAGGCTAAATTCCTTCTTGTTGAGTAGTCCCTCACCCCTTAAGATCCCCAGATGTATCTCCAGGCAGGCAGAACTTGAGACGTCATTTGAAGGCATGACTCACTGTGAGTACGTTTCAGTGAGTCACCCAGATGGTAATCCCATGTAACCACACCCAGGGCAGCAGAAGTCTCAGACCTTTACGCCACACTGAGGTGGGTTCAGTGCTTTAACTCATGTCTCTCCCTTGTCATTTTGAAAGGTACAGTAGGAAGCTGGGATTAGGCAAGCTGTAGTGCTGCCGGGAAGCATCAGTGGGGTTTGTCGGCAGCTCCCTTGGTGTGAGCATTGTTCTTGCTCTTTAGTTTTTTTTTTTTTTTTTTTTTTTGTATTTTATTTAATTTAGTTTTAGCTTAGTTTAGTTCAGTTTAGTTAATAGTTTTATTTTTAGAAGGAGTTTCAGTTTTGTTGCTCAGGCTGAAGTGCAATGGCGTGATCTCAGCTCACTGCAACCTCTGCCTCCCGGATTCAAGTAATTCTCCTGCCTCAGTCTCCTGAGTAGCTGGGTTTACAGGTGCATGCCACCACCTGGCTGATTCTGTATTTTTAGTAAAGACAGGGTTTACCATATTGGTCAGGCTAGTCCGAAACTCCTGACCTCAAATGATCCACCCTCCTCGGCCTCCCAAAATGCTGGGATTACAGGCATGAGCTACCATAACCATCCTCCTTTTTCTTTAGTTTCTTGCATGCTTCTGCGCTCTTCTTTTTGTGTGTGTAAATACTGAATCACACATTTTCCTTTGGCTTTGTCTATGCTGGTGGCATCCAGGGCATTGCTTTGTCTCCCTGATTATGCTCAGGATTCACGGTCTTCTTATCTGTGGGGAGGTAGCCTGCCCACTGGGATGGTTTTTAGTGTGTTTTCCATTCCCGGCTCTTTGATCTTTGTAGGCATACTTCTCCGCCTTCCCACCACCCGGATTCATAGTGTGAATTCCTGTCCGGCCCTGAGTCATACCCAGGCAAGTGCTTTCTCTGGAGAAACACTTGCAGTCCTTACAGCAGGAATCTCCAAGAGATGGCCCAAGTATCGGCTTCCCATCGATATTGCTCATCCCTGCTCGGAAACTACTTTTCCACGATTGTGAGATACTAAACATGACTGATGGAATAGAAGCTCCCCAGGATGCCACCACTACGTAAAATCACAGCTCCTCAAATTACCTCTGCTGAATTTCTAATATTAGGGTCCAAGGAAGCCCTTTGTTGCAACCAGATGCATTTTGAATCCAGTTCATTCAGAAACCATGGTTGGTGGTCGTTATCTGCTTGTGTTCTGAGAAACCAGAAAGTCCAACTTCAGCTCTTCAGTTACGGTTTTTTCATAGGATTTTAGAATGTGAAATTTATGCTGTGTGCCCCATCTTCTGTGTAGCAGATACAACCTGCCCTGTATGGCGCCTAACTCTCCAGTGAACCCTGGGCTTTCCTCATGCTTGACATTCTGGTTTCTCCTTCCTTGAAGTCTCTGTGGAACTCTTCAAGGTCGTACCTTCCTCCCCTTTATTCTTTGTGGTTCTGTACAGATTGATGCACTTAAGTTGCCTTTCCTGATTAAGTGTTCCTTACCCTGTCCTTGGTGGAGGGGAAAAGGGAGGGCAAAGAAGTTAAAATTATTTCAGGGCATCCAAATGAATGTCTACTTAATAACTTTGTAAACTGTAAAGTGACATATATATATATATAATTGTTAAGTACTGTTAATTTTATCTAATAATTACAGAGTTTCCAACAGTTAACCTGTCTACTTTTTGGAGTAAAGAAACTTTGTAGCAGTTTAATGCAGTCTAATAGCATTTTATGCTATAGACTGAACTTTATCCCATTTCCTCTCATGTCTGCACATACACTTAACACACATGCACACTTATACAAGAGACACACACGCATGCATGCATGAAACTCTCCTCTCCTACTCATCTTGCCTTTTTTTTTTTTTTTTTTGAGACAGAGTCTTGCTCTGTTGACCAGGCTGTAGTGCAGTGGCACGATCTCAGCCCTCTGCAACCTCCACCTCCTGGGTTCAAGCAATTCTTCTTTCTCAGCCTCCTGTGTAGCTAGGACTACAGGCGAGCGCCACCATGCCTGGCTAATTTTTGTAATTTTAGTAGAGATGGGTTTCACCATATTGGCTAGGCTGGTCTTGAACTCCTGACCTTGTGATCCACTTGCTTCAGCCTCCCAAAGTGCTGGGATTACAGGCGTGAGCCACCACACCCAGCCCTCATCTTGCTTTTGTGATCAAGTTAGCAGCATCTCCTTAGCAGTTACTTTTACAATTCTTGGAAAGTCATTTTCATATTTGTGGGTTCGGCAAACTCCACCTGAAATTTAACCCATTTATGCCTAGTGTTCCATTATTGGAACACTAAGCTTGCAAGAGTTATTTATATCCTGCTGCTCAAGGTCATCACCAAGGTCTGATTTTTCACAAAAAAATTTGCAGCCTCCTGCATAACTGGGTTGTTTATACATTTATTAATTTAACTTACTGTTTGGGGTTGTAAGATTTTATAATTCAGTCCTACTTTCCACTTCACATAATTTTCCCATGGCAGGAGCTCCAGATTGTATTTCTCACAGACATCAGAACATTGGCGTTTTGCTTAAGTACTTCCACTATGTAGCAGTAAATATACAGAGTACAAATAACTGAGTAAAGAAGTTGGTAATAAGTAATTTTCATTACCACATTTAAAAAGTAACATATTTCATTGATGATGAATGAACAATTTGCTTCTGGGTCACTATCCATAGGGAAGTTACCTGTTACTAAGTGGGAGATTGAGACCCAGAAAAGGGACTGGGTTGCTTTTCACATGGGTGAGTGTGGCTGGTGCCCTGTTAGATGATGGCATCAGAAACATGCGTGTTAAAATTCTAGTTGATATTAAGTAGGTCAATAGATTGGCAGTGTTTGGCACATACCCTGCTTTTTTTAACTTGATGTCATGGAGGACTACAGTGATTTTGCACAGAATGTTTTCCATTGTCACAGCTATTTAATATTTGTTGAGCAGCCACTTTGTTATTGGGTACTATCTATATAAATGAGATATATGTATCTCATTTAATCCTTACCATAATCCTGTGAGCAGATGATATTGCTTCTATTTTATACCTGAGGAAACTGAGGCTCAGAAAAGTTAAGTGATCTTCGCAGGATCAGTAAGAGGCTTGGGACCCAGATTTTCCTCCAAAGCCCATGCTCTTTTTCACTACTTTGTGCCTTTAGGACAGTAAGTCTACTACACATGGAGTTTTTAATATTTTTAGTGAGTTGTATGTACTCTGATGACAAGAAAAATTCAAAATGCCATGACAAATTGGAGAGGCAGGCCAGTTTATAGTATGGGACCAGAAAGGGTATGCATTCAAAACGGAAAACTCTCTGGGGACACATTCCAGTCCAACAAGTACTGATAAAAGAATGATATTGAACTCTAGGGATCCACTCTAGTCCAACAGTTATCGACAAAAGAATGATATTGCTAAGGCGAGTTATTATTTGTGTATTAAGGACCAGGAAGAAAAGTACAAAGCTTTCGGATGGCTAAAAGCATAGCTCTGATAAAAGCAAGAAACCATATAATAAGGCAGATTTTAAATATTACTATCCTTATTTTTGAGATGGTCTGTGTTGCCCAGGCTGGAATGCAGTGGCATGGTAAGAGTTGACTGCAGCCTGGACCTCCCGCCAGGCTCAGGTGATCCTACTACCTCAGCCTTTTGGGTAGCTGGGACTATAGGCCTGCACCACCATGCTAATTTTTTCTGTTTTTGATAAGAAACAGAGTTTCAGTATGTTACCCAGGCTGTTCTTGAACTCCTGGGCTCAAGTGATCTGCCTGCCTCGGCTTCCCAGAGTCCTGGGATTACACGCATGAGCCACTACCATGCTCAGCTTTAACTATTATTTTTGAAGACCACATTAAAATAAATCTTACTAGAAAACTCTCAGGATTTAAATACATTTTTTTTCTTCTTTTTTTTAATTATTATATTTTTAAGATGGGGTTTCACCATGATGGCCAGGCTGGTCTTGAACTCCTGACCTCAGGTGATCCACCCACCTCAGCCTCCCAAAATGCTAGGATTACAGGCGTGAGCCACTGCGCCTGGCCTAAATTTTTTTTTTTTTTTTTAAGACAGAGTCTTGCACTGTCACCCAGGCTGTAGTGCAGTGGTGTGATCACGGCTCACTGCAGTCTCGGCCTCCTGGGTTCAAGCAGTCTCCTGCCTCAGCCTCCCATGTAGCTGGGACTCCAGGTGTGTGCCACCACACCCAGCTAATTTTTTTGTATTTTTAGTAAAGATGGGGTTTCACCACCTTGGCCAGGATGGTCTCAGTCTCCTAACCTTGTGATCTGCCCGCCTCAGCCTCCCAAAGTGCTGGGATTACAGGTGTGTGCCCCGCCTTTTTTTTTTTTTTTTTTTGTGAGACAGTGTCTTGCTCTGTCACTCAGGCTGGAGTGCAGTGGTGCAATCTTGGCTTACTGCAACCTCTGCCTCCCAGGTTCAAGCCATTCTTGTGCCTCAATAGCTGGGACTACAGGCATGCACTACCACACCCAGCTAATTGTATTTTTAGTAGAGACAGGGTTTCACCATGTTGGCCAGGCTGTTTTTGAACTCCTGGTGTCAAGTGATCACTCCCATGGGCCTCCCAAAGTGTCTGGATTACAGATGTGAGCCACCACATCTAGCCTTAAAATAAAGGTTTTAATAAGTTAATTTTAAACAGATCATGCGGGAGACCGGGGTTCAATTCCCCGACGGGGAGCCAAAAAAAACAAATTTTAAACAGGAAAAATGTAAAGCAAGTGCATGTTTTGAAAGCATAGACTCGTCAGGGCACGGTGGCTCACAGCTGTAATCCTAGCACTTTGGGAGGCTGAGGCAGGTGGATCACCTGAGGTCAGAAGTTCAAGACCAGCCTGACCAACATGGAGAAACCCCGTCTCTACTAAAAATACAAAATTAGCCAGGCGTGGTAGCACATGCTTATAATCCCAGTTACTTGGGAGGCTGAGGCAGGAGAATCACTTGAACAGGAGGCAGAGGTTGGGGTGAGCTGAAGTCACACTATTGCACTCTAGCCTGGGCAACAAGAGTGAACCTCTGTCTTAAAAAAAAAACAAGAAAAAAGCATAGAGTCTTGTGTTAAATTTAGAAAAAAGACATTCACATCAGTGTCAAGAGAACCTGCTACTAATGCTTTCTTTGATAGGCAGTATGGTAAGTTGGAAAGAATATAAACTGTGGAATCAAACGTAGGTTCCACTTACCAGCTGTAGTATGTTGAACAAATTATTTAATCTGACATTTTCTTCATCTATAAAACAGGAAAATAATGTCTACCTTCTAGGTTGTACAAGATTGAATTAGATTATGGATTATAAGTACCCGGCTTGTGCTAGTTACTTTAATATTTTGGAAAGAACAGCAAGTGATGTGAGCTGTAGACCAGATTTTTTAATACAAATAAAAATTTCAGGTGTGCATTCAAATTATTTATAGTGAATTTTCCTCAAATTGATTGTTGTTTATTGCGTAGGGGTTTGGGATTTTTATTGTAACGGGATTTGCATTTCCTTGATAATAAATCATCTTTTAGATCCCTTTTAATTTTTAATTTTTTGTAGAGATGGAGTCTCACTATGTTCCCCAGGCTGGTCTCAAACTCCTGAGCTCAAGAGATTCTCCTGCCTTGGCCTCTCTGAAGTGCTGGGATTACAGGTGTGAGCCACCATGCCTGGCTTGTAGATCCCAGTGATTGGTTGATTGGCTGATTGACAGGATCTCACTCTTGTCACCCAGTCTGGAGTACAGTGGTGTGATCTTGGCTCACTGCAGCCTCGACATTCTGAGGTCAAGTGATCCATCTGTCCCTGCCTCCCAAGTAGCTGGGACTACAGGTGTATACCACCATGCCTGGCTAATTTTTGTATTTTTTGTAGAGATGGGGTCTCACTATGTTGCCCAGACTGGTCTCAGGCTCTTGGGCTGAAGCAATCTGCCTACCTTGGCCTCTCGAAGTACTGGGATTACAGGTGTGAGCTGCTGTGCCCTGCCATAGATCCCCTTTTTTTTTTTTTTTTTTTTTTTTTTGAGATGGTTTTTCACTCTTGTTGCCCAAGCTGAAGTGCAGCGGTGCAATCCCAGCTCACAGCAACCTCCACCTCCCGGGTTCAGGTGATTCTCCTGCCTAAGCCTCCTGAGTAGCTGGGATTATCGGCATGTGCACCACGCCCCCCTAATTTTGTATTTTTAGTAGAGACGGGGTTTCTCCATGTTGGTCAGGCTGGTCTAGAACTCCCAACCTCAAGTGATCCGCCTGCCTTGGCTTCCCAAATTGTGGGGATTACAGGCGTGAGCCACTGTGCCTGGCTATAGATTCCTTTTAATTAACACTTCTGCAACTCCAAATCCTTAGGATCCTGGCTCACTGTATATTATTCTAATTACTTTTTATTTGTTGTTTGTATTTTTACCTTTTACTTCACTGTCAGTATTTTTTTTTTTTTTTTTTTGAGACAGAGTTTCACTCTTGTTGCCCAGGCTGGAGTGCAATGGCACGATCTCGGCTCACCGCAACCTCGGCCTCCTGGGTTCAGGCAATTCTCCTGCCTCAGCCTCCTGAGTAGCTGGGATTACAGGCACACACCACCATGCCCAGCTACTTTTTTTGTAGTTTTAGTAGAGACGGGGTTTCACCATGTTGACCAGGATGGTCTCGATCTCTTGACCTCGTGATCCACCCGCCTCGGCCTTCCAAAGTGCTGGGATTACAGGTGTGAGCCACTGCGCCCGGCCACTGTCAATATTTTATAAATCATATTAGAAAACTTTCAAGATTTAAATAAAATAAAAAGATTTTAATACATTAATTTTAAACAGGAAAAATGTGAAGCAAGTGCATATTTTGAAAGCAAGGTTTTGAGTTAAATTTAGGAAAATGGCATTTAGGCTAGTGGCAAGAAAACTTACATGTTCTTCTCTTTCTGTGTGTAATTTGGAGGAAGGGATGGGTTTTGTTCACAGTCATTTATTATCTTTTTTTCAGGGATTGTTAGGAAGCAAAATCATTTTTTTTACTAGCAGATTGTTTAAAGGCCAGGTTCTGAAATAAGGTTTGAAAACTAGGCATGATCAGTTATTGTAACCTTGGGCAAGCTACTTAATCTCTCTGAATCTTAGTATTCTCGTTTATAAAATAACTACAAAAATAGTTCCTACCTTGTAAATTTATGGTGTTAAATGAGTGAAAACCTGGAGAGCTCTTGGTGCATGGTACTTTGCACCTACCAAATACAGCTGGTGCTTGACTTACGACCATGATTGGTTCCGACAGACCGGTTGTAACAAGATTTGGTCGTAAGTTGAGTAGGCCATATGTACAGTACTGTGAAATGATGTTATAGAAATCTTTAAGTCATATTTTATCATAATTTTCTTTCATTATTGTTATATATCATAATTTTCTTTGTTCATTTTATGCCATTTGTATCATCTCTACACCATTTTGTTTATTTTTACATTCGTCAGGTTTAAGTAAAACACTGCATTACCAGTACAACTGGTTTAATATTTGCAAAACATACAAAATTACAAAATACAGGTGCATACAAAAATACAAAATACAGGTGTAAAAAATACCACAGGAAACATTTTCCTAATTGCAAAACATATCAAAATATATAAACATGTACAAAACATTTTATTGGCCGTTTTTGAATTTGATCTTCCATCCAAATATATAGCAATTTCTCCATTTCATGGATGGGCCTGCTTCGTTGCTTTGTTATCACTGTTGATCGCATGGGTGCAGAACCTTTCACAGCTTCACAAATTCTTTCTTTATGTTTCAAAATCGTCGACATAGTCGAGTGTGATAACTTCATATCATGTGCGATCACATTCACTTTCTTTCCTCCTTCGTACTGCTTAATTACCTTTTCGTGTCGAGATCGAGGCCTTTCTTTCCTTCTTGGCAGGCTGAGGCGTAGACAAAGACAATTTCCTCTTGGTAGACATCTTGGGACGGGTTTGATGAAAAATATCCAAGACACAAAACACAAATTGCTGCACTGAGTCTGGGATAACAGTTGAAATGGTGCATGTGGAGATGGTAGTGCTGCTGGAAGCTGGTCTGCACTGTCGTACGCCCAGCTGGGCAACGTTTGCGCTGCCAGACGCGGAGCAGCCGTGGCTAGCGATTGTGGTCGTAAAGTCGAATGGTCGTAAGTTGCATAGGTCGTAAGTCGATCAATACCTGTACATAGTAAAACTTATTAATGTTTTGATGATACTGATGATACCCTGTTCTCTCTTCTAAACTGTGATATTGTATCTTTAACTACCTGCTAGGCATTTTCTCTTTTTTTTTTTTTTTTTTTGAGACGGAGTTTCGCTCTTGTTACCCAGGCTGGAGTGCAATGGCGCGATCTCGGCTCACCGCAACCTCCACCCCCTGGGTTCAAGCAATTCTCCTGTCCCAGCCTCCTGAGTAGCTGGGACTACAGGCACGCGCCACCATGCCCAGCTAATTTTTTTTGTAGTTTTAGTAGAGACGGGGTTTCACCATGTTGACCAAGATGGTCTCGATCTCTTGACCTCGTGATCCACCCGCCTCGGCCTCCCAAAGTGCTGGGATTACAGGCTTGAGCCACCGCGCCTGGCCTTTTTTTTTTTTTGATGGAGCCTCTCTGTGTCACCCAGGCTGCAGTGGCTGGATCTTGGTTCACAGCAACCTCCGCTTCCCGGGTTCAAGTGATTCTTCCTCCTCAGCCTCCCAAGTAGTTGGGACTATAGGTGTGTGCCACCACACCTGGCTAAGTTTTGTGTTTTTAGTAGAGATGGAGTTTCACCATGTTGGCCAGGCTGGTCTTGAACTCCAAACCTTGTGATCCACTTGCCTTGGCCTCCCAAAGTGGTGGGATTACAGGCGTGAGTCACTGCACCTGGCCTTTCTCTCTCTTTTTTTTTTTTTTTTTTTTTTTTGTTTTTGGGGTAAAAGTTTTTTTTTTTTTTTTTTTTTTTTTTTGTTACATGGATGAATTATAATACATAGTGGTGAATTCTGAGATTTTAGTGCACCTGTCACTGGAATAGTGTACATTGTACCTAATATGTTGTTTTTTTAATCCCTCGTCCCTTCTTCCGCCCTCTCCCTTCTTAGTCTCTAAAGTCTATTATATCAGTCTGTATGCATTTTTTCTTTTACCTTCCTATGTTACCTTAAACACATCTCTAAAATCAAATCCCTCATCCCACATGAAGACCACCTTTTTTTTGTGCTTAGATATGGAGTAAATTGCCAAAATTTTGTTTCAGTTATCAAATATCGACAGACATCTTAAATATCTCAAAGTTAAAAGTTGCAAATTATGCTATTGAAATTATGAGAACAATACTGATTGCTGCTTCATGTTACACTAACTTTATATTTATTTATTTATTTATTTATTTATTTATTTATTTATTTAATTTTTTTGAGACGGACTTTCGCTCTTGTTACCCAGGCTGGAGTGCAATGGCCTGATCTCGGCTCACTGCAACCTCCGCCTCCTGGGTTCAGGCAATTCTCCTGCCTCAGCCTCCTGAGTAGCTGGGACTACAGGCACGCGCCACCATGCCCAGCTAATTTTTTGTGTTTTTAGTAGAGACGGGGTTTCACCATGTTGACCAGGATGGTCTTGATCTCTTGACCTCGTGATCCACCCGCCTCGGCCTCCCAAAGTGCTGGGATTACAGGCTTGAGCCACCGCGCCCGGCTATTTATTTATTTTTTGTGGGGATTGGGGAAGGGATGGGTGGAGCACTAACTCTAATGGTTTGACATGGCAGACCCTAATTAAATAAATGTCCATAAGGAGAATTGACTCCAAATGCTCAGCAGGAATTCTGAAACATAGTACATACCTTTCTTCTATCTGTTCTGATCTCCTTGCTCATAGGCTCTCACATGGAATCTTTGGGGCAGCTGTCAGTTCTTCATATTTTCCAGCCCCAATGCCCTTTTTATAAAATTGTGTAGCTGTTAATACAATGATACTTGGGCACAGAGTTGGCGCTCAATAAGTAGCTGTTAAGTAAATGAATCAAAAGCAGTGCAAGATACAAGATACAAGATACATGGTCCCTTCTATCAAAGAGTTTATAAATCAAGTATGGGCCGGGCGCGGTGGCTCAAGCCTGTAATCCCAGCACTTTGGGAGGCTGAGGCAGGTGGATCACGAGGTCAAGAGATCGAGACCATCCTGGTCAACATGGTGAAACCCCATCTCTACTAAAAATACAAAAAATTAGCTGGTGGTGCGTGCCTGTAATCCCAGCTACTCAGGAGGCTGAGGCAGGAGAATTGCCTGAACCCAGGAGGCGGAGGTTGCGGTGAGCCGAGATCGCGCCATTGCACTCTAGCCTGGGTAACATGAGTGAAACTCCGTCTCAAAAATAAATAAATAAATAAATAAATCAAGTATGAATGATAATACCTGAAACTACTTACCTAAACAAAATCTATTTAAACACCATTATATGTGACATGTCAGAATAAGAGGAACAACTAATAAATTTTTTAGACATTCAGTAAATCGAGAGAAAGGCTTTTGGAGATGAGGGGCTTGAGCTTAGACCTTGTATGTGTGCTGTTAGAAGCTTTCTGGGCTGGACACATAAAAATTGTCCTTTGATACTAATAGTATTAAAATTCTATCTCCTTGGAAGCAGACTGTCTATTGCTTTAGCTTTAAGAGAGATTTAAATCCAAGCATTCCATTATGCAAGCCATAGAAAGACCATTTTATGTGAAGATGCACTTTGTACTTTCCTCTCTCTATTTTATTGTAGTTAGTTGTTTAAATCTGTCTCTGTGTAGAGTGTGAGGTTCTTGAGGTCCTTGAGGAAGGGACCTTGCTTGGCCTCTTTATCCTCTGCGTACTTTGCTTAGGGGAGGCACTCTATAAATATTTGTTGAATAAATGCTGCACTCCTAATGGGTAAGAATGTGTCATATTGTTCTTTGTTTTCTTGTGTACACTGAAACAAATTGTTTCTTGATATTGGTCCTTAGAATATTTATTCAGTTTTCATTGATTCTCTTGCTACAGATTAGCTAACCATGCAGCAGGTCCTTGAGTTTCACATTTCTCCAGTGAAGCAGAATTACATTTTGATGACCTCCATTTTGATAATTGTAGACCAGATCTAATTCAAAGATTGACCTTTAGGTAACAGGTGGAGTGTGATAATGATCACTTCTGTGAAGACAAACCCATGCACGTATTCTGTTGTCTGAATAATGTTTAAATGAATCCTCTGCTCCCAAGTCATCAACTTGCCCCTAACTCATATCTTTCTAGAGCACAAATCCTTGTAGAAGATCTTTTCCCTCTTCACTCTCCAGGCCTTCTTAATTAATGTCTTCTCAGAATTTACCTTCTCTCTCTCTTAATCATTAGTTAAAAGAAAATGTGGCTTGTGTAGCATCTGAGGATACATTGCCACATCCCATTTCCTTCTCTATGAGCAGGATTTCCAATTTCCAAGCCTGATGGGATCTCCCAGCTGGAACAGGATCTACAGGTCTTTGATCTGGAAACTAAGACTAAAGAAGTTTTAAGAGATGACTGCTCAGGTGAGTAAGGCAGAATCAATCAGATGGAATTAGTAGGGAGTAAAGTTCAATTGTTGAGTCAAGTTGTAGCTGCTCTGGCACTCAGAATGAAGAGCTCGGTGTATGTCCTAGCGTGGAGAGTTCCTTCCTTTTCCCCTTTCCATTTGTTTAGTACCCGTGCACATGTTTTACTAGACCCCTAATCAAGTTGCTTATCTAAAATTCTTCCAGACTGTTTCCCTGTTATCTCCTTAAGTGTTGTCTTCTTACTCTGCTGAACATGTTGGCTGTTTTACCTCACTGCTCCTGTTTATGCCCTTACTTCTGCTGTTGAGATTTTGTGCCTGTTTTTCAGAGTAAATAATCTTGTCTTGTCCTTGTAGATACTACATTATTTAGTTTTCTCATCTGAGTTTTCTTTTCCTAAGCACAGGGTACAGATTACATTTGCATTTTCTATTTATATATTGTATCAGATGGAGAGACCAGAGAAGAGAACAAGCTGTTGATTCCTAAGCAGAAAATTTCGGAAGAAGTACATTCATATAAAGTGAGAGTAGGAAGACTCAAACACGATATTACCCAAGTTCCTGAGACTAGAGAAGTGTATAAGTCTGAGGACAGATTAGAAAGGCTTCAGGAAATTCTAAGGAAATTTCTGTACCTGGAGAGAGAGTTTAGGCAAATAACAATCAGCAAGGAAACCTTCACCAATGAGAAGAACAGTGAATGTAATGAACCTGAAAAAAGCTTCAGTCTGGACTCTACTATTGATGCAGATCAGAGAGTTCTTAGAATACAGAATACTGATGATAATGATAAGTATGACATGAGCTTCAACCAGAATTCAGCTTCTGGTAAACATGAACACATACATCTAACACAGGACTTTCAGAGCAGTGAATGTAAAGAAAGCTTAATGGAGCTTTCCCACGTTAACAAATGGGAGAGCATTCCTAACACTGAGAAATCCTATAAATGTGATGTATGTGGGAAAATTTTCCATCAGAGCTCAGCTCTTACTAGACATCAGAGAATCCATACTAGAGAGAAGCCCTATAAATGTAAAGAATGTGAAAAGTCTTTCAGTCAGAGCTCAAGTCTTAGTCGACATAAAAGAATACACACTAGAGAAAAGCCTTACAAATGTGAAGCATCTGATAAATCCTGTGAAGCATCTGATAAATCCTGTAGTCCAAGCTCCGGCATAATTCAGCACAAGAAAATTCACACCAGAGCCAGATCTTACAAATGTAGCAGCTGTGAAAGAGTCTTCAGTCGTAGCGTCCACCTTACTCAACATCAGAAAATTCACAAAGAGATGTCCTGTAAGTGTACTATATGTGGCAGTGACTTCTGCCATCCTTCATACCTACTTGAACATCAGAGGGTCCACCATGAAGAGAAATCCTATGAGTATGATGAATATGGGTTGGCCTATATTAAACAACAAGGAATTCATTTCAGAGAAAAGCCCTATACGTGTAATGAATGTGGAAAAGACTTCAGACTGAATTCACATCTTATTCAGCATCAAAGAATTCACACAGGAGAGAAACCGCATGAATGTAATGAATGTGGAAAAGCTTTCAGTCAAACCTCATGCCTTATTCAGCATCACAAAATGCATAGGAAAGAGAAATCATATGAATGTAATGAGTATGAGGGCGGTTTCAGTCATAGCTCAGATCTTATCCTGCAACAAGACGTCCTCACCAGACAGAAAGCCTTTGATTGTGATGTATGGGAAAATAACTCCAGTCAGAGGGCACACCTGGTTCAACATCAGAGCATTCATACCAAAGAGAACTCATGAATGTAACGAAGGTGGGAAGACATGTAGTCAAATTCAGGCTTCATTCAACATCTGAGAGTACACACCAGGGAGAAATCATGTATGTACTGCATGTGGTAAAGCCTTCAGTCGTAGTTCAGCCGTTACTCAGCATCAGAGAATTCACACCAGAGAGAAACCCTCTAAATGTGATGAATGTAGAAAAGGTATTAAACTCTTAATCAACTCCTGCAAATCCATACCAGTGAGAAATCTATAAATATTGAATGTGGTAAATTTTTCATGCTATTACTATTTTCATAACTTAGTCACATTTGGAAAATTCATACAGGAATAAAATTCCATTACTGCAATGAGTGTGAAAGAGCCATCAGTCAAAGAAACTACCTTGTTTTATATCATTTATGCCATGCAAAAATATTATAAATGTAATAAATGTGTATGTGTGTGAGGAGATTCATTCATCACCCAACATCAAAGAATCTATACCTAAGAGAAGTTATGTGAGTGTAGTAAATGGCAGATGTTTCAATAGGAATTTAGTCTTTGTCATATCAGAATATCCATAGTAGACAATTTGATGTAATGCAAATGGAAAAACTTGACACCACATTTCAGGCTTTACCCAACATCAAAATAATGGAGTGAAATTGTTAATACATAGTCTTAATCTTTTTCTTTGCACAAGAATCTAGGGATGACTTGGTAAATGCAGTGCCATTTTCTCATGGCATTCCTTTATTTAATGTGTTCTAAGTAGGTACGTTTATTTTTACTTTTTTTATTATAATAATTTTGATACTAAAAAGAACAGAGATGGGGTCTCGCTTTATTGCCCAGGCTTATCTCGAACTCCTGGCCTCAAGTGATCCTCCCACCTTGTCCTCCCAAAGTGCTGGGGTTACAGGCATGAGTCACTGTGCCCATCCTATTTTATTTATAGAACTCATTTAAACTTTTTATTTTAATATGTCCTATAAACATTTTTATTTTTCTTGAAATTGGTTCTTAATGTTCACAACTTCGGTAAGATATTGCTAATGCACCAGTATTAAAACAAATCCATGTAAGTAGCTCATTTAGCTTTTTCTGTTGTCCTTGGCCCAAGTTCTCTCCAAAACCGATTCTTATGCCCACTCTTTACTAGGGACCCTATGTCGTATTGCTTTACAGCCACAACACTTGGATTCCTATTGATTGATTTCTACATTTTCTTAAGCACCTTTAGAAGATTTAGAAGTTTCCTAGTTTTAAGTGTTTCACCAGCAAGTATTCCTTACCTGCTTGATGTTGCTGGTCTGGTGTCTTATTTCCTAAAGTGAAGCATCTTTTCAAAAAAAGAATTAGATTTAAAATATATCCAGTCCAATATAAATATGAAAGATTCTCTCTCCCGAAATTGTAGCAGGCGGCCAGACATTTTCAAATGATGCCCAAGGTTTTAGCTGCCTTGTGTGCATCCACAGCCTGCGAAGAGAGATGATGACATCAGGGAGTCAGCAAGACTCCTGGTAGCCTCACTACATTCATTCAGTGCCTATTCTGCATGCCTAAGCCTAGAGTTCTTTTATATACCTCTAAGGCCAGCAAAATGCTCAGGTCTGCTTTTGGTAGAGTAAACATAAAGAACATACACAGGCTGGGCGTGGTGGCTCACGCCTGTAATCCCAGCACTTTGGGAGGCGGAGGCCGGTGGATGACGAGGTCAGGAGATCAAGGCCGTCCTGGCCAACATGGTGAAACCCTGTCTCTACTAAAAATACAAAAATTAGCCGGGTGTGGTGGCACGCGCCTGTAGTCCCAGCTCCTCAGGAGGCTGAGGCAGGAGAATCGCTTGAATCCAGGAGGTGGAGGTTGCAGTGAGCCGAGATTGCGCAACTGCACTTCAGCCTGGGTGACAGAGCGAGACTGTCTCAAAAAAAAAAAAAAAAAAAAAAACCACAACACACACACACACAAAGCATCATAAGGGGATGTAGCCTTCCTACAGATGATGCTGTTCTTATGTTAATCTCAGAGACAATATTTTAAGAGAGTGGCAGGTCTGTTCCTGGTAAAATTTTAACCGTTAGGATTGCAGATAAATGTTTGAATTTTGTGCTGCCCCAACCCCCCCGCCCCCGCCCCAGTAGTCTTTCCTCATCAGGACAGTATTTGAAGTCTGGGGGCTTTGTGTATAGTTGTTTATTCATTATCACATTTTTGTATTTTAATAGTCTATAGGCTATATAAAAGAACATGGCTTTTTTGATTGATAAAAGTGATTACAGATGTTGGCTCAAGTTCAGGGCCACCATCATATACCTAATAAGAGTTCATGATTCTTTAGGTAATGTCAGAGCATTTTATATTTTTCCATCTTAAGCTTTATAACATTTTGTGAATAAGACAAGTGTTATTTAAAATTCTAGTTGTCAACTTGCAATTGAGGCTTTCATAGTTCAGATGTTATAATATTCGCTAGGGACCCTCAACAAATGTATAAAAATATATTGCTCTATAATCCTATGGCTAACCTCTAGGATAGTTCTGCCACTATATTTTACTTCTTTGCCATCAGCAAGAATAGGATATCATCAAGGCAAGGTAGGAATCTAAATGAAATTGATATATAAATGAGTTGATCTAAATGTAAAAGCAAATGAAAAATGCATGTGTTTTTTCCCATCAAACATGGATACCCTTATGTATAGAGACCAGTAGTCACCTGTGGTGACTGAAACAGGATTATGTAATCTCTAAAAAGCAAAATATGTAAAAAATCACATGTATGCATTTGGTTTAGGAATGTGCTTTTGTACTTCCACTTGAATAAAGGTGTGTTTGTTATTCCGAGAATTTGTTTCAAACAAAATCTGAAGTTCTCAGCCAGAAGCATTTGGGAATGTTGGAATCACCTTTCTGGATGCACCTCCTTTCCTGCCTGAAACTTGCTTCACAGCAAGAGTGGATCACTTTCCTTTGCATTGATAAAAAGCTAACTTTTCCATAGACCTCTGTAAGAAAAGCTGAATGTTTGGGACTTAAAGGGCTATTTGATTGGGAAGTTGTTTGTATATAAAATAAAAGTAAATAGTTTGAGGTTTCTGTAGAACTAGGAATACTTTTTTTTTTTTGAGATGGAGTTTTGCTTTGTCACCCAGGCTGGAGTGCAGTGGCACAACCTTGGCTTGCTGCACCCTCCGCCTCCTGGGTTCAAGCGATTTTCCTGCGCCAACCTCCCAAGTAGCTAAGACTACAGGCACCCGCCACCTCACCTGGCTAATTTTTGTGTTAGTAGAGACAGGTTTTTAGTGTGTTGGCCAATCTGGTCTCGAACTCCTGACCTCAGGCGATCCACCTGCCTTGGCCTCCCAAAGTGCTGGGATTATGGGGTGAGCTGCTGGGCCTGGCCATATTTTTTAAATAAGTAAAACACACTTTAAAAAATGTGAAATCAGGCCGGGCGCGGTGGCTCAAGCCTGTAATCCCAGCACTTTGGGAGGCCAAGGCGGGTGGATCACGAGGTCAAGAGATCGAGACCATCCTGGTCAACATGGTGAAACCCCGTCTCTACTAAAAATACAAAACATTAGCTGGGCATGGTGGTGCGTGCCTGTAATCCCAGCTACTCAGGAGGCTGAGGCAGGAGAATTGCCTGAACCCAGGAGGCGGAGGTTGCGGTGAGCCGAGATCGCGCCATTGCACTCCAGCCTGGGTAACATGAGTGAAACTGTCTCCAAAAAAAAAAAAAAAAAAAAAAAAGTGAAATCAAAACCATCCTTCAGGGCAATATTTTAAAGCGGATATTTAATTGGCCTGATACATAAGTTTGTGTTCTGAGTCATTTTGGTCATGAAGTGGGATAGAAGAGAAATACAATAGTAGCGGGCCCCTTTATCTTATTTTTACTTATACACAACGTATGTTTGTACGTATCCAAACTTTATTCTGCAAAGCAGCTAACTCCATTTTACAGAAGAATATTTTAATAAATATACCCCAGGCCGGGTGCAGTGGCTCATGCCTGTAATCCCAACACTTTGGGAGGGTGAGGTTGGCAGATCCCTTGAGGTCAGGAGTTTGAGACCAGCCTGGTCAACATGACGAAACCCTGTCTCTACTAAAAATACAAAATTAGCTGGGCGTTGTGGTGCACGCCTATAATTCCAGCAGCCTGGGAGACAGGCATAAGAATGGCTTGGGTCCAGGAGGCAGAGGTTTCAGTGAGCTGAGATTGTGCCACTGGACTCCAGCCTGAGTGACACAGTGAGACTAAAACAAAAACAGAAACATACCCCAAAGCAATGCTGGTATTACACAGATCTCAAAACCCAGAGAAGTTTGATAGCTCTTCATTCCCTAGTACATCGCTGATGACTCATTGTTACCAGTTTGCAGCTGATCTCAAATGCTCACAGAGCTCTCTGGGATACTAGGAGAGAATATCCTAAGTTTGTTTTTGTTTTTGTTTTTGTTTTTGTTTTTTTGGAGACGGAGTTTCCCTCTCATTACCCAGGCTGGAGTTCAATGGCGCGATCTCGGCTCACCGCAACCTCCGCCTCCTGGGTTCAGGCAATTCTCCTGCCCCAGCCTCCTGAGTCACTGGGATCACAGGCACGCGCCACCATGCCCAGCTAATTTTTTGTATTTTTAGTAGAGACGGGGTTTCACCATGTTGACCAGGATGGTCTTGATCTCTTGACCTCGTGATCCACCCGCCTCGGCCTCCCAAAGTACTGGGATTACAGGCTTGAGCCACTGCGCCCGGCCATTTTTTTTTTTTTTTTTAAGACAGAGTCTCGCTCTGTCACCCAGGCTGGAGTGCAGTGGCACCACGATATTGGCTCACTGCAACCTCTGCCTCCTGGGTTCAAGTGATTCTCGTCTCAGCCTCTCAAGTAGCTGGAACTACAGGCCTGTACCACCACGGCCAGCTAATTTTTGTATTTTTTGATAGAAACGGGGTTTCACCATATTGGACTGGCTGGTCTTGGACTCCTGACCTCGTGATCTGCCCGCCTCGCTAATTCAAAGTGCCGGAATTACAAGTGTGAACCACTGTGCCCGGCCTATTCTTAAAAGATTTTTTTTTTTTTAAGGGAGCTAGTCAAACTCTGGCTCTGAAACAGTGTTGGATAGTTTTGACAATGGCAGATCACAGGTCAAAGCTCCCAAATTGATATCTCATGTCAAGATACCCCTGCTGCCATCACTAGATTTGCATTTCTATTACATGGTGACCAAGTTTACTCTTTTTTTTTTCTGTTAACCAGAACTTGCTAGTGGGCATGTATCCTTGCTACAAGTCACTGTCACCTCTGGTTCTAGCAATGGAGCAAAGTGGTAATATGAAAATTCCTAGGTTTTTGGCCTGAGCAAAAGGATGGGTAAAGGCAGATGACAGGTGGGGAGAAGGGTGGATAAAGGTAGATGACAGGTGGGAGAGGAGCAGGGAGAGTTTTAGGCAAAAGAGCTAGCATGTCAAGGTCTACATTTGGGAGTATGGCACTTTTAAGGTAATAAGTGAGCTCTGGAGAAATGCCTTACCTTAGGACATAGTATGTGGGCAACTGAGGAGGTTTAAGAACCAAGGGCCACCACAGGAGGCCCCCAGAGATTCATCTAGAGAACAAAGCCCTATGGGATTCCCACATCTCAAAATGTTGCCTTCATTCATCCATTTCAGTAAACATTTAGCAGTGTAGGACTAGCATTGTTTGAAGAGGGATGGCCTGGATTTGGAGATCTAAATGTAACTAGAGAAAACATTGGCATCCTGGGTTGTGTGGTGGGAACTACTCCCAACAGGTAACTCCCTGCCAGAGTCTGCAAACTGACATCTTTTTTTGTAACATTCATATCATATGGAATAACTTTTTTTTTTTTTTTTTTTTTTTTGAAGATGGGGTTTCACCATGATGGCCAGGCTGGTCTTGAACTCCTGACCTCAGGTAATCCACCCACCTGGGCCTCCCAAAGTGCTAGGATTATAGGCCTGAGCCACCGCACCCAACCACTTTTTTGTTTGTTTTTTTAAAGACAGATTCTTGCCCTGTCACCCAGGGTGGAGTGCAGTGATGCGATCTTGGCCCTGTGCAACCTCTGCCTCCCAGGTTCAAGTGATTCTCCTGCCTCAGCCTCTTGAGTAGCTGGGACTACAGGCCTCTGCCATCACACCTGACTAATTTGTGTATTTTTTTGTAGAGACAGAGTTTTACCATGTTGGCCAGGCTGGTCTCAAACTCCTGACCTCAGGTGATCCACCCATCTTGGCCTCCCAAAGTGCTGGGATTACAGGTGTGAGAGAATCACATTTTATACTCCCTTCAAAGTACAAGTGTGTGAAGGACCCATTGTTTTAATCCAAGAGTGTAAGGATGATTTCAAACAAATGACACCCTTTACAAATCAACAAGAAACTACATAAATTAAAAAATTTATTTTGTGGACACTTCCCATTTACTCTCTGATTTTAGAAAATGGTTAGTCATGGCCAGGCGTGGTGGCCCATGCCTGTAATCCCAGCACTTTGGGAGGCCAAGGCGGGTGGATCACCTGATGTCAGTTCAAGACCAGCCTAGCCAATGTGGTGAAACCCTGTCTCTACTAAAAATACAAAATTAGCCGGGTGTGCTGGTGTGCAACTGCAATCCCAGCTATTCCAGAGGCTGAGGCAAGAGAATTGCCTAGAACCCGAGAGGCAGAGGTTGCAGGAAGTTGCAGTGAGTTGAGATTGCACCATTGCACTCCAGTCTGGGGTACAGAGTGAGACTGTCACAAAAAAAAAAAAAAAAAGCGACTAGCCTCTTGTATGTGTATTTCATTCATGTTTATAAAATTACAGCTTGGCTATAATACAAGCATTTGTTTTCTTTTCATCATTTGCTCATATTACAAACGACACAGTCTTCTTCCATTGTCCTTTGGGGGTGCAGTTAGATGTCCCCATTCTGGTATGGGCAGGCCAGGGTGCGGATGCTGCCTTTGTTGCATACCAACTGTAGCTCTGGCATGTAAGATGGTAAAAAGAAACAAAAAACCACCACTTGCACAGGACTGTTGTGAGGATTAATGAGATAGTGTCAGGTTAAGTGCTCCATAATTGGACGTTGCTGTTTCTGAGTTTATCAGGAAATCTCTTATCACGAACAATTTGTCTCCTTAATCTTTTTTTTTTTCCTTTCCTGCTTCAATATGCTTCTGACAAACGCATACTCCTGGTGGGCTAGGCGGTTGGATCTTGGCCCCTTCTCTAAGGCTTTTCTTGCAGGTTCCATGTGCTTATTTATGGGCGGTGCAAAAGTAATTTCGGTTTTTGCCATTAAAACAAATTGCAAAACCGCAATTACTTTTGCGCCAACCCTAATATATGCTCCAGGCTGAGCTGGGAGGCGTTGGGGTGCACACAGGGAGAGTAGGATAGGCTGGCCGCCGGCCCCGCAGGGTCATCACAGCCAACGGTCATGAAGGGAGTTGGAGTAGGGGGAGGCCACACAGGGCAGGAAGAGGGGAGGACAAATGGGGTGCACATGGGGACCGTGGCGATGACATAGAATGGACAGCCAGTTAAAGTCTAGGCCCACTTAGGCGATGAAGGGCAGGTGAAGAAATCCCCCGTTCCATCTTCCTGCAGTTCTCCCTTGGGGCGCCCCCATCCTATCCTGCTCTGTACCGGGCGGTTCCTGGTGGGCCCGCGATCAAGATGAGGCCTCTGAGCCTCCCAGAAGTGACTCTGAAGTGCGCGCAGCGGACCCCGCGGTTCCCAAGCATCCCCTAGGGTGGGTGGAGGAGCTGGGCGCCCCCGTGCGGAGAACGGAGGAGGGGTCCGCGCGGTAGCCGTTGGAAACGAGGTTGGCGGCGGGGCCCAGCTTGTGGGGCTCCTGGACCCACGTCCAGGTCTCAGGGGCGGGGCCCGCTGCCGATTTCTAAGGGCCTGGCTGTGTTCCTGAGGTCACAATCAGGGATCTTTGCTTTCGTCCATCCCCTCCTGGAGAAAGAACGCAGCTTCTAACGCCTTCTCCTCGGCTGGGCACCTTTCTTGGAAAGCTCTGCCTACCATTACCCTTGTACCTACCCTCTCCTCTCTTCCTTTCCTGAAGTGACTGCCCGTCTCTTGCGTGGTACTGCGAGTGTGTCGAGATTTTGGCGCTGCAGCAGCATCGGAGATTGGATCCAGCCCATGGAGAGGTCCCCAGAGTCCATTTGTCTGTTCCCAGGGCAGGGGCTTCGGAGAGCAGTCGGGGAGGAGCTGACCTAGCCGGCTGATCTTCGTGGCTTAGACAAAATTTAGAGTTAATTCGTCCTTCCAACCATGCTCTCATATCAGAGGGTCAAGATTAGTCTCACACTTAAAAGCGTTCTGGTGCAAGACTAGTGACTTTTTTCCCTCCCTCCTTTTCTTCCTTCCCTTTCTCTCTCTCTCTGTCTTTTTTTTTTAGACAGTGGCTTACTCTGTTGCTCAGGTTGGCGTGCAATGGCACGGTCATAACTCACTGCAGCCTCGACCTCAGCCTCCTAAGTAGCTGGGACTACAGGCCTACAAAACCATCCCCAGCCAATAATTTTTTTTTTTTTTTTTTTTTTTTTTTTTAAGAGACAGGGTCTCACTATGTTGCCCAGGCTGGTCTCAAACTCCTGATACTGAGCTATTCTCTCTCCTTGGCCTCCCAAAATGCTAGGATTACAGGTGTGAGTCACTGTGCCCGGCCATGACTTTTTTTTTCTTCTTGTTTAACCTGAAGCTCTATCTCATGTCAGTAAAGCCTGCAGCTAATGTTCCTCTCTCACCGTGTGGAGCAAATCTGCAGGAGTGCTGTCATAGCTCTATTGTGAGGATCTGTTCTACCAGCACCTGTTAACTTGCCTGGCATTTGGAGAAGCTAGGTAAATGTTGTATGAATGAATAAATGAATGAACCCAGCCAAGTATGTTCCATGAACCAAGTACAAGGAGAAAAGTGGACTCTTGTCTTACTCACACTCTTCCTTGTTAGGAAACGTGCATTTTTCTACCCAAGTCATAAACTCCAAGAGCGGGTACAATGAGCAGGTCATCCCATCTGTTAAGAGAAATGGAAGTTAAATGATTCATAACATTGGGATTTCAATCTGCTGTCCCACCATTATCAGGTGTATGGCCATTTAAAGAAAATGAAGTTGGGTCCAGGCATGGTGGCTCATGCCTGTGATCCCAGCACTTTGGGAGGTTGAGGCATTCGGATCACTTGAGGTCAGGAGCTCGAGACCAGCTTGGCCAATATGGTGAAACCCTGTCTCTACTACAAATAAAAAAATTAGCTGGGTCTGATGGCGCACACCAGTGGTCCCAGCTACTTGGAGAGGCTGAGGTGGGACAATTGCTTGAACCCGTTAGGTGGAGATTGCGGTGAGCTGAGATTGCGTCACAGAATTTCAGCCTGAGCGACACAGTGTGACTTCATCCTCTGCACCCCCCTTCAAAAAAAAAAAGAAAAAAGAAAGAAAATGAAGTTGGATTCTTTATTTGGGGAGCAAAGATTTAGATAATCCACAGCATGGACTTTGAAATGGCTTATGTTTAGGGGATTTTCTTTTATTTAGTCTCTGAATTATGTGATCAGGCTAATTTTTAATGTAAATACTTATTAAGTAATATTTAGGAGATGCTGAGACTAAGTTGAAAGAAAACCTACGCCCTACACACCATGAACCTAGAGTTTAGAGTTGTGTTGGAATAGTGAACTATGAAGGCTGTTGGGACAGTAGCAATGTTGAAATTCATAAGAAGAGATCATTGTGAACTTGATATTGACCCAGAATGCCTTAGAAGGTCTGGGTTAGGCCTTGAAATTATGTACAAGGAGAAGGGAATCGGGTGTTATTTTATTTTTTAAATTTTATTTCCTTTTGAGAGAGGGTCTTACTCTATTGCCCAAGCTGCAGTACAGTGGCCTGATCACAACACACTGCAGCCTTGATCTCCTGGGTTTAAGTGATCCTCCTGCCTCAGCCTCCTATGTAGTTGGGACGACAGGTACGAACCACTATGATTAGCTAATTTTTAATGTGTTAATATTTAATTAAAACTTTTTTAAAAAAAGAGGATTGGAAATGATTTATTTCCAAGATTCATGATTGCAGACAATGTGTGGTCAGCAAGTGATTGTGAAGCAAATCTGTTTTCTCCATCTGACTTGGAACGCAGAAACACTGATGATGGGAGTGTAAGTTCATTGGCTTGATCCATTTACACTGGATATTACTAGTGATATCAATGTTATCGTGAATAACATCACAGCATGTAAATCCTAGTTATTATAAACATCACAGCGCTATTTCATTAAATATCATAGTGTGTAAACATTGGATATTAGTGATATCAATGATATTATGAATAATATCACAGTGTGTAAATGCTGGATATTATAAATATAACAGCAATATTTCATTAATATCAGTGTGAAATACTGGCTGTTAGCAGTATATATCACAGTGTGTTAACACTGTGTGTTAATGCTGGATATTAGGAGTTATATCGGTGATGTTATGAACAATGTGACAATATGACAACACTGTGTTAACACTGGATATCCGTAGTAATATTGCTATTATCAATATTATTGCAGTGTATTAGCACACTGTTTTAACATTGAACATCACTAGTAATGATGACATTATGAATACTGTCACGGTGTGTTAACACTGTATATCAGTAGTTATATCGATAATATTATGAATACTAAAACTGTGTTAACACTATATCAGTAATATCGATGATATGAATACTATCACAGGGTGTTAACACTGGATATCAGTAAAATATCGATGTTATTATGAATACTGTCACAAAGTGTTAACAGTGAGTATCAGTAGTATTATTGATGATACTGTGAATACTATCACAGTGTGGTAATGATGGTATTATGAATACTGTCACAGTGTGTTAACACTGGATATATCAGTAGATATATCAATGATATTACAAATAGTAAAACAGTGTGTTAACACTGGATATCAGTAGTAATATCAATGATATTAATACCATCACAGTGTGTTAACACTGGATATCAGTAAAATATCGATGTTCTTATGAATACTGTCACACAGTGTTATCACTGGATATCAGTAGTAATAGCGATAATATTATGAATACCATCAGTGTGTTAGCACTGGATATCAGTAGTAATATTGATGATATTGTGATTAGTATCTCAGTGTGTTAACACTGGATATCAGTAGTAATACTGATGATATGAATACTGTCACAGTGTGTTAACACAATTAACACTGGATATCAGTAGAAATATCGATTATATAATAAATACTATCACAGAATATTAATGTGGGATATCAGTTCTAATATTGATGATCTTATAAATATATATATAGTATATATATTATTAAAATAATAGTGTTGGCCGGGCGCGGTGGCTCAAGCCTGTAATCCCAGCACTTTGGGAGGCCGAGGCGGGTGGATCACGAGGTCAAGAGATCAAGACCATCCTGGTCAACATGGTGAAACCCCGTCTCTACTAAAAATACAAAAAATTAGCTGGGCATGGTGGTGCGTGCCTGTAATCCCAGCTACTCAGGAGGCTGAGGCAGGAGAATTGCCTGAACCCAGGAGGCGGAGGTTGCGGTGAGCCGAGATCGCGCCATTGCACTCCAGCCTGGGTAACAACAGCGAAACTCCGTCTCAAAAAAAAAAAAAAAAAAAAAAAATAATAGTGTTAACACTAGATTATGAATATAATAGTGTTAATACTACTAACTATATTTTTAATATGACAGTGTTAACACTGCATTACTAATATAATGGTGTTAATATAATATAATATAATGGTGTTAATACTTTATTATGAAACACTATATTGATGATCTTATAAATACTATCACAGTGTGTTAACACTGGATATCAGCAGTAATATCAATAATATTATGAATACTATCCCAGTATGTTAACACTGGATTTTCAGCAGTAATATTGATGATATTATGAATACTGTCCCAGCATATTAACACTGGATATCAGCAGTAATATTGATGATATTATGAATACGATCCCAGTATGTTAACACTGGATATCAGCAGTAATATCGATGATATTATGAATACTACCCCAGTGTGTTAACACAGTGGATTAACACTGGATATCAGCAGTAATATTGATGATACTATGAATACTATCACAGGGTGTTAATACAGTGGGCTAATGCTGGATATCAGCACTAATATTGATGATATTGTGAATACTATCACAAATACTATCACAGGGAGTTAATACAGTGGGTTAATGCAATGTTAACACAGTGTATTAACACCCTGTATATCAATAGTAATATATTGGATATTATGAATAATATCAGAGGGTGTTAACCCAGTGTGCTAACACCCTGGATATCAGTAGTAATACATTGGATATTATGAAAATATCACAGTGTTTTAACAACAGTGGATATCAGTGGTAATATCATGGATATTAGGAATAATATCACAGTGTGTTAACACAGTATGTTAACACTGGATATTAGTAGTGGTATCATGGATATAAGGAATAATATCACAGTATGCTTTCACTGGACATTAGTAGTAATATCATGGATATTATGAATAATATCATGGTGTGTTAACACAGTGTGCTAACAGACACTGGATATTATGAATATCATAGATAATGTGAATATAACAGTGTTCTAACACTGGATATTATTAATATCATCGATATTGCCACAGTGTGCTAACACTGGACATTATGAATATCATATATATTAATATCATAGTGTGATAACATTGGATCTTATATCATAGATATTATTAATATTACAGTGCATTACACAATGTGCTAACACTGGATATTATATAAATTATTACTATCACAATGTGCTAACACAGTGTGCTAACACTGAATATTATTAATATTATAGATATTAATATCATGGTGCTAACTGAATATTATAGATATTATCACAGTATGCAAACACTGGACATTATTAGTATTGTAGATATTATCAAGTCACAGGGTGCTAACACTGGATTTTATTTATTTATTTTATTATTATTTTTTTTTGAGACGGAGTTTCGCTCTTGTTACCCAGGCTGGAGTGCAATGGCGCGATCTCGGCTCACCGCAACCTCTGCCTCCCGGGTTCAGGCAATTCTCCTGCCCCAGCCTCCTGAGTCGCTGGGATCACAGGCACGCGCCACCATGCCCAGCTAATTTTTTGTATTTTTAGTAGAGACGGGGTTTCACCATGTTGACCAGGATGGTCTTGATCTCTTGACCTCGTGATCCACCCGCCTCGGCCTCCCACAGTGCTGGGATTACAGGCTTGAGCCACCGTTCCCGGCCAACACTGGATTTTATTAATATCATAGATACTATTAACACATCACAGGCTGCTAACACTGATATTTTTAGTATCATAGATATTAATATCTCAGTGTACTAACACTGGATATTATTGTCACAGATAGTAATATCACAGTGTGCTAACACTGTTTATTACTAATATAGATATTAGTAATGTCACAGTTGTTAACACAGTGTGTTAACTCTGGATATTATTGTCACAGATATAAGTAATATCACAGTGTTAACACAATATGCTAACACTGGATATTATTGATATAGCTATTAGTAATATCACAGTGTGCTACTATTAATAGTGTTAATACTATTAACACTGTATTATTACTATAATGGGAGTGTTAGGTTAATAATATAGTGTTATATGTTATATATTATATATATTATTAAAATAATAGTGTTAACACTAGATTATGAATATAAGTGTTAATACTACTAACACTATATTTTTAATATGATAGTGTTAACACTGCATTACTAATATAATGGTGTTAATACTTTATTATGAAACACTATATGATTATTATAGTATCGATACTATCAACACTACATTAATAGTGTTAACACCGTATGATTAATATAATAGTATTAATACTGTTAACACTATTAACATAATAGTGTGAATACTACATTTTTAATAGAATAGTGTTAATACTATATTAATAGGATTGTGTTAATCCTAGTAACACTATATTATTATTATTATTATTTTTTGAGACAGAGTCTTGCTCTGTCACCAGGCTGGAGTGCAGTGGCGCAATCTTCGCTCACTGCAACCTCCGCCTCCTGGGTTCAGGCAATTCTTCCGCCTCAGCCCCCCGAGTAGCTGGGACCACAGGCGCATGCGCCATGCCCAGTTAATTTTTTCCTATTTTTGGTAGAGACGGGGTTTCATCGTGTTGGCAGGAAGGTCTTGATCTCTTGACCTCGTGATCTGCCCGCCTCAGCCTCACAAAGTGCTGGGATTACAGGCGTGAGCCACTGTGCAAGGCCATAACACTATATTATTAAGAGAATCATATTAATCATGTATTATTAATATAATAATGTTAATACTAACACACTATATTATTAATATAATAGTGGTAATGCTATTAACACTATATTATGAATGTAAGTATTAATACTATTAACATTATATTAATAATATAATAATGTTAATAGTATATTATTAATATACTTGTGTTAATTCTGTTAGCACTATATTATTAATATTATTATTGTTCCCATTTTACAGTTGAGAAGCCCAGGACCCAGGAGACACAGGAAATTTATCCAAAGTCCCCACGCTGGTAACGGTAGAGCTAGAGTTTGAATTCCGATCCCTCCGCCCTCTATTCCTCCGCCCCCACCCGCCCATAGGCGAGGCGGGTGCTGTGGGCAGACGCCAGGCCCAGGTTTTCCCCCCCTCCACCCGCCAGGGGGCAGCAGGTAGAGAGGGCTGAGCACGCGTCTCCGCAGAGCTGGAGCTCGGCCCGGAGGCCCAGACTCAGCGGGCTCTGCGCTGGGGACTCTGGGGCCAACGGAAGCTCCAGGAGCGCGGTAGAGCTTGGAGGGGCGGGCGAGGGTCCCACCATGACCTGCCTGGAAGGCAGCCCAGCCCCGGGACGCGAGACCCCTACAACAGTGCCGCAGGTGGCGGCGGGGGTAGGGGGGAGACCAGTAGCGGTGCGAGCAAGGTGGCCCCACAGGTTGGGAGGGGAGAGGATGTGGGGAAGTCCCCCTATCCACCCAAGGCTGAGCGTCACCTAACTGGCTGTGGGCCCCCGCGGGGCAGGGGCTGGGGACGGATGGCCAGGTTAGGGCTCAGCTTCGGGTCTTGAAAATGTCCCTATGGCTTTGGGGCCACGGAAGGGCGGAGTCCTGGGCATTCAGGAGAAAGGGTCTAAGAGGATCGTCAGCAGGAAGGAACCTCTGACCCCACTCTGGGTCAATGTGCAGCCCAAGTTGCCACAAATTACTGGAGGAAACAGTGGGAATGGAAGGTCTCTTTCCCATTCCAACCCAGGATGCACTTTAGGTCGCCTGCTTCCTTTATCCCCAGGGCAGCTACCGGCTTTCCTGGGAGGTGCCAGGGCCTGGAAGGTGCGGGGCTGCAGCTCAGGCGCTGGAGGGGGCTCGGGGTCCAGGAACCTCCTGCCAAGCCAGTGGTCCTCAGATGCTGGTCCAGGCACCACCACGGAGTACACAGCTCTTCTTACCTCCTGGTGTTATGGGTCCTTTAAAAAATAATAATTTGGTCAGGTGTGGGGGCTCACACCTGTAATTTCAGCTTTTTTTTTAGACGGAGTTTTGCTCGTGGTACTCATGCTGTTGTTCACCAGGGCGGTGTGGGATGGGGCGATCTCGGCTCACCGCAACCTCCGCCTCCTGGGTTCAGGCAATTCTCCTGCCTCAGCCTCCTGAGTTGCTGGGATTACAGGCACACGCCACCATGCCCAGCTGAATTTTTGTATTTGTAGTAGAGACGGGGTTTCACCATGTTGACCAGGATGGTCTCGATCTCTTGACCTCGTGATCCACCCGCCTCGGCCTCCCAAAGTGCTGGGATTACAGGCTTGAGCCACCGCGCCCGGCCTTAATTTCAGCTTTTTGAGAGGCCAAGGCAGGCGGATCACTTGAGCCCAGGAGTTGCCTGGGCAACATAGCAAGACCCCGTCTCTAAAAAAAAAAAAAAAAAAAAAAAAAAAAACCATGGCTCAAGAGTTCTGACTAAAAACAAAAAACAAAAAACAAAATATCAGCCAGGTGTAATGGCATACACCTGTAGTTCTAGCTACTTGGGAGGCTGAGGTGGGAGGATCGCTTGTGCCCAGAAGGCATGATTGCACCACTGCACTCCAGCCTGGGTGTCACAAGAGCCTATATCAAAAAAAAAAAAAAAAAAAAAAAAAAAAAAATTTGCCGAGCGTGGTTGTTTACACCTGTAATCCCAGCACTTTGGGAGGCTGAGGCGGATGGATCACGAGATCAGGAGTTTGAGACCAACCTGGCCAACATAGCGAAACCCCATCTTTACTAAAAATACAAAAATTAACTGGGCATAGTGGTGCACGCCTGTAATCCCAGCTACTCAGGAGGCTGAGGCAGGAGAATTGCTTGAACCCTGGAGGTGGAGGTTGCAGTGAGCCGAAATCACGCCATTGCACTCCAGCCTGGGCTAAAAACAAACAAAAAAATTGAATAAAAACCAAACCAGTGATAGTAGATAAGTTGTATTGTTTTAAATGCCCTTGGCAAAATCAAAAGTTGGCAGTCCTATATTCCCCCATTCTCTCTCCTTTTCTCACACATCTACATGCGTATGAAAAAGCATTCTCTGGATCCACAGAATTTCAGACTGGAGAATCACTGAATTGAACTGCTGGCCACTGGTGGCTGGAGAGGCTGGCCTGACAGTCCCACCTGTGCTATCACTTTTCTCTTACGCAGGTGTTGCTGACGTTGGAGGACTAGGACATGAAGGGATTCTCCTGGGTCATAGTCCCGGCCTTGACCTCCCTAGGCTACCTGCTCATAGTGGTGGTCTCCATCTTTCCCTTCTGGGTGCGGCTCGTGAACCAGGAGTCCCACGAAGTCTTTTTCAGTGGTCCGTTTGAGAACTGCTTCCATGTCAAATGCTGGAAGCCTCGGCCCTTATCCAGTAAGGAGGGATGGAGGCAGGGATGGGGAAGAGGGAGATGGGGCCAGTATGGGGACAGAGGTGGGGGGTGAAAGAACAGAATCTGGGCAGAGAGGACAAAATCTGATTAGCTCAGGGCTGGACATAGTGGCTTGCACTTTGGGAGGCCAAAGTGAGAGGATTGCTGAGGCCAGGAATTTGAGACCAGCCTGGGCAACATAGCCAAACCCTGTTGCTACAAAAATGAAAAACAAAACAAAACAAACAGCTGAGCATGGTGGTATGTACCTGTAGTCCCAGCTACTCAAGAAGCCAAGGTTGGAGGGCTCCCGCTTAAGCCCAGGAGTTCAAGGCTACAGTGAGCTGTGATCAGGCCACTGCACTCCAGCCTGGGGGACGGAGTGAGGCCCTGTCTCCAAAAAACACAAAAAATTAACCAGGCTTGTTTAACACAGGGTAGACCCTGGGATATCTGGGACTTCAACAGTAACTTTGACTCCTGGTTCCACTGCCAGCTGCCCACTCTGCCAGCTTGGGAGGGTGTGCAAACTCATTTTCACACGGCTCTGCATCATGCCAGCAGTTGGAGAACAAATCACCCTGTTACCAGACTCTGGCTCTGCTAATTTTGGTTTGTTTCACTACTCCTGTTGTTGTTGTTGTTTTTAAAGATGGGGTCTCCCTCTGTTGCCCAGGCTGAAGTGCAGTGGCATGATCATGGCTCACTGTAGTCTCTAACTCCTGGGTTCAAGCGATCTTCCCACTTCAGCCTCCTGAGTAGTTGGGACTACAGGTGCACACCACAGCTCCCAGATAATTTTTAAATTTTATGTTTTGTAAAAACAGGATCTTGCTCTGTTGTCCAGGCTGGCATGATCATAGCTCACTGCAGCCTCTACCTCCTCGGCTCAAGTGATCCTCCTGCCTCAGCCCCCCAAGTAGCTGGGACTACAGGTGTGCCCTACCACGCCCAACTTTTTAAATTTTCTTGTAGAGATGGGGCCTTACTATGTGGCCCAGGCTGGTCTCCAACGCCTGACCTCAGGCAGTCCTCCCACGTCAGCCTCCCAAAGTGTTGAGATTACAGGCATGAGCCATCACACCCAGTCTCACTCCTGTTAACTAGGAAAATTAAATAAGGGTGTGGAGACTCTCTCAGAGTTCAGAACATTTTGACCTCACGAAGTTCTAATTTTCCACAGGTGAGTTATTTCAGGGTAATCAATACAGGTGTGATTCTCCACATTTGCACGTGCAACAAATTTTATCATGAGAGATTGATTTTGTGTTACTTTTTAAAACCACCATTTTCCCCTAGTGGATGATACATGGTTTTCCAAATTCACATAATAATATTTGTTAAGGCCAGGCATGGTGGGTCACACCTGTCATCCCAGCACTTTGGGAGGCCAAGATGGGAGGATTGCTGGAGCCCAGGAGGTTGAGGCTGCTGTGAGCTATGATGGTGCCACTGCACTCTAGCTTGGGCCGCAGAGCAAGACCCTTTTTCTACAAAACATAAAAATAAAAAAAATTAGGCAGGTGTGGTGGTGCATGCCTATAGTACCAGCTACTCTGGAGGCTGAGGCAGGTGGATTGCTGGAGCCTGTGAAGTCGAAGTTACAGTGAGCTGAGATCACACCACCATACTCCAGCTGGGGTGATAAGGCGAGACCCTGTTTCAAAAAAAGAAAAAATATTTATTAAGAACTGATGATTTCAGTGTCTGACATTGTCAATTTAATTTTTTTCATATATTTCTATGTCATTGGGAATCAAATTGTGGGGCCAGAGCATTCCTGGGGCCAAAGTGGCATGGTCACAACCTTGGTCCCAAGGCCATGCTTTGGGACCCGAGGGTGGTGGCGGGTCCGGGGGCCAGCTCTGTCCAGGCTTTGTGGGACTCTGTCCTTTTTGGGTCAGGGTTCTCAGCTTCAGCCCTGCTTCTCCCTCCCCTGCAGTTTACATCCTCCTCGGCCGGTTTTTCCTGCTCTCTGCAATTATCCTGGCTTTCCTCACCACCTTCTTCATGGTTCCCTTCGCAGCCAAGTTCTTCCCGAGGACCTGGAAGCAAAACTTTGTGTTAGCCTTCATCAGCTTCCTCACAGGTGTGGAACAGCCAGGTGATCCCTGACCTTTGCCAGGGCCTGGGGAGGAGGAGTCCAGAGAAAGCGGGGTGCTCAGTCTCTGTGATGTCAAGAGAGGCATAATTTTTCTTTATAGAGACAGAGTCTCACTCTGTCACCCAGGCTGGAGTGCAGTAGTGCATTCATAGCTCACTGCAGCCTCGACCTCCTGGGCTCAAGTGATCCTCCCACCTCAGCCTTCCAAGTGGCTGGGACTGCAGGCATGCACCACCTTAAACGATTTTTTTGTTTTTGTAGAGATGGGGATCTCGCTATGTTGCCCAGGCTGGCCTCAAACTGCTGGTATCAAGCGATCTTCCTGCCTCAGCCTCCTAATTGTTGAGATTACAGGCATGAGCCGCTGCACCTGGCCCCTTTTGACATTTATAAAGGGTGACCCAGGCTCCATCCTGAGAGGCTCCCAGGCAAATGGTGGAGGTAGAGCACAATGCAGTAGGAAAACTGAGTTGCATTTAATCCAAAGTGTCAAACCCAGAGGGTGCAACCTGAAGTGAGCTAGGGGCAGATGCAGAGGGTGCTAGGAAAGGGAGTTCTGATGATAGTTCCCTGGGAGGTGAGGCACATGGGCTTTCAAGATGAGTCGGAAAGGAAGGAGGGACAGGCCTGTAGGGTGGGAGATTTTTTTTTTTTCCAGAGAGGGGCCAAGGATGAAGGAACTTCCAGGCAGGAGCTACAGGGGGTGAAGTTTGGAGGGAAGGCAGGCAGCATGGGAGAAGAGCCAGGGTGCCTCCCTATAACCCTGCAGCGGCCTGCGCCCTCCTGGCCTTGGTGCTGCATGCCCTGGAGATCCAGGCTCTGCGGATGAAGCTCAGCCACCTGCAGTTCTCCGTGCTATGGCCTTACTACGTGCTGGGCTTCAACATCTTTCTGTTCATAGTGGCTGGTGAGTGTCCAGGGAACAGTGCCCTGCTTCTCGTCCTCGGTCTGGATTTAGGAGCCTGTCTTGTGGAGGCCCTCCCTTTGGATTCTCTAGAGTCGCACTTGTTCTAAACTGCAGCTGCCAGCTACACATGGCTATTTAACTTGAGTTAATTAAAATAGTTATTGGCCGGGCGTGGTGGCTCACAGCTGCAATTAAAGTACTTCAGGAGTTTGAGGTGGGCGGATCACTTGAGGCCAGGAGTTTGAGACCAGCCTTGCCAACATGGCCAACCCCACCTCTACTAAAAATACAAAATTTAGGGCTGGGGGTGGTGGCTTACACCTGTAATCCCAGCACTTTGGGAGGCCGAGGCGGGTGGATCACGGGGTCAGGAGTTGAAGACCAGTTTGGTCAAAATAGTGAAACTGCTTTTCTACTAAAAATACAAAAATTAGCCGGGCGTGGTGATGTGTGCCTGTAATCCCAGCTACTCAGGAGGCTGAGGCAGAGAACTGCCTGAACCCAGGAAGCAGAGATTGCAGTGAGCTGAGATTGTGCCACTGCACTCCAGCCTGGGCAACAGAGTGAGACTCCATCTAAAAAAAATTAGCCAGGCATGGTGGCACATGCCTGTAATCTCAGCTACTTGGGAGGCTGAGGCAGGAGAATTGCTTGAACCCAGGATGCAGAGGTTGCAGTTAGCTGAGATCACATCACTGCACTCCAGCCTGGGTGACAGAGCAAGACTCAGTCTCTAAAATAAAATAAAAACTTATGAATTCAGTTCTTCAATCATAGTAGCCACATTACCAGTGTTCAATAACCACATGTTTCCAGTGGCTATTGGACAACTGTCATATTGGACAGTGCAGACAGAGAAATTTCCTTCTCTGCAGAATGTTCTACCGGAAAGCACTGCTTTGGAGCTTCAACCCGATCCTTTGCTTTCCTGTTCTTATCCTTCTTGGCTTAGAATCAAACTCTTTCAAATTTGTATAGTCTCCCTTCCACTAACCTTTCTCCTAAGGCTGTCTATTCCTGTCTCTGTTTTTTTTTTTTTTTTTTTTGTTTGTTTGTTTTTTTTTAAGAGACAGAGTCTTGCTCTGTTGCCCAGGTTGGATTGCAGTGGTACAACTGTAGCCTCCACTTCCTGGGCTCGAGAGATCCTCCTGCCTCAGCCTCTTGAATTACTGGAACTACAGGCATGCGCCACCATGGCCAGCTAGTTAAATATATATATATATATATATATTTAGCAGACACACAGACACACACACACACAGACACACACACATACACACACATACACACGTGCACACGCACACACACACACACACACACAGCCAAGCGCCGCTGGCTCATGCCTGTCATCCCAGCACTTTGGGAGGCTGAGGTGGGTGGATCACCTGAGGTCAGGAGTTCAAGACCAGCCTGATTAACCTGGCGAAACCTTGTCTCTACTAAACATACAAAAATTAGCCAGGCATGGCGGTTCATGCCTGTAGTTCCAGCTACTTGGGAGGCTGAAGCAGGAGAATTGCTTGAACCCAGGAGGCGGAGGTTGCAGTGAGCCGAGATCGCACCACTGCACTCCAGCCTAGGCAATAGAGCAGGACTCTGTCTCAAACCCAAAAATAAAACCAAAATAAAAACATTATATTTTTAATATATTTTTATTTTTTATTTCTTAATTTCCCTATCTCCAAATACAGTTACAATATTTTATGTTTTAACCTTTTAATTCCATTTTTCCATGATTTCCATGAACTTTTTGAAGTTCCCTCACATTTTATTTAGAATGTTTGTGGCTTTGAGTGGGAGAGTAGTCTGCTATAATGCTGAAAATAGAAGTTGTCTTTTATCTTAGTCTTCACCTTAACACAGCATTGATCATTCACTCAAGATATCTCCATTTGTTCTTCTAAGTCGGAGACAATGTATTTGGGATTGAGTTTCACCCATGTTACCCAGGCTGGAGTGCAATGGTGCGATCTCGGCTCACCACAACCTCCGCCTCCTGGGTTCAGGTAATTCTCCTGCCTCAACCTCCTCAGTAGCTGGGACTACAGGCATGCGCCACCATGCCCAGCTAATGTTTTGTATTTTTAGTAGAGACGGGGTTTCACCATGTTGACCAGGATGGTCTCGATCTCTTGACCTCGTGATCCACCCGCCTCGGCCTCCCAAAGTGCTGGGATTACAGGCTTGAGCCACCGCGCCCGGCCACTGTTCTTTTTTAAAAGAGACAAGGTCTTGCTCTGTCGCCCAGGCTGGAGAGCAGTGGTGTGATCATAGCTTATTGCACCCTTGAGGTCTTGCTATGTCGCCCATGATAAGTCTTGAACTCCTGGGCTCAAAAGACCTTCCTGCCTCGGCTTCTCAAAGCACTGGAATTACAGACATGAACCACCATACCCATCCTTCATTTGTTCTTATTAATGTCAGTTGTCTTTCTTTTACTTCACTGAAGGTCTTGAGTTGGGCCTGGGTTTTGTATTGGAACTTCATTTCTCTAAACCCTTGTTTTTGTCACCCATTAATGGGCTAGATGATTGCTGAGGTGTCTTCTAGGTGCTGACTATGGGTCTGTGATTTTATTCATGTATTTGTATTTCTTCTCCTTTGATTTATCCTATCTTGGTTATACCCTAGATTGGGGGGTAGAATGAGGGAGGGCAGGTCTGGAGCCAGAGGGATGTGACCTCCAGGGCGTGGAGCTCTGCACTCTCTCTGACCTGACTCAAACCTTGGCTGTTCCCTAGGTACCATCTGCCTTGCTCAAGAAATAGCCTGCCCTTCCTGTGACTTGTTGTCCATTTCCCAGAGGATGGAGGAAGGCCATGGGTGCCTGCACCTGGACAATCTGGAGAGTTTGGGAGGAGAACTGAGCTCAGTACAAAAGGAGACACTGGTGACAGAAGAAACAGTTATCTAGCCCAGAACATGGCCTCCCTACCCTTCTTTAAGCCGTGTGAATGCACACATGTAGCTGATTGCAGGTCCCCCTTCTCTGCCAGTGTCTGTGCCTTTGCGGAGCTTCTTGCATGTCAGATCAACCCTCCACTTCCCCATATTCACAGCAATTCTATCTTGATTGTATTTGAAATTTGCTAAAAGTCCTTTCAACTCTTCTGAGCTTCCTGAGTGACATTTTTGCAGGTATCTTCAAGAAAAAGAAGGGCTGCTTTGTTCATCCATACCTCAAAAGCCAAGCCTGCGGGGCAGGAGAGGAGGGAGGAATATTACAAGATAGCCAAGAGAAATGGGATTTTGCAAAGCAAAAACCGTATAGAATACAGAATACACTTGGGGGAATGACGGGTATTTGGGCTGGTGGCATAGGGGTGAAAGAATTTACCAAGACACTTGTAGATAAAGAAAGGCAGATTTACTAAAGGAAGTATAAAAGTACATTGCCAGGGAGCAATGGGCAGAACCAGCAGAAGAGGAGCTGACTGAAAGGAAATAGAGGCTTGCTGGAGATTTCTTTTTTTCCCCCTTCTTTTATTGACTGATTGATTGATTGTACTTTAGGTTCTGGGGTACATGTGCAGATCATGCAGGATTGTTGCGTATGTACACACATGGCAAGGTGGTTTGCTGCCTCCATCCCCCTGTCACCTATATCTGGAATATCTCCCCATGTTACCCTCCCCGACCTCCCCACCCCTCTGCTGTCCCTTCTTTTCCCCCCCAACAACCCTTGTGTGTGATGCTCCCCTCCCTGTGTCCATGTGTTTTCATTGTTCAATACCCACCTATGAGTGAGAACATGCGGTGTTTGATTTTCTGTTAGCGTGTCAGTTTGCTGAGAATGATGGTTTCCAGATTCATCCATGTCCCTACAAAGGACACGACTCATCAATTTTTTTTTATGGCTGCACAGTATTCCATGGTGTATATGAACCACATTTTCCTTGTCCAGTCTATCATCAATGGGCATTTGGGTTGGTTCTGGGTCTTTGCTATTGTAAACAGTGCCGCTATGAATATACGTGTGCATGTGTCTTTATAATAGAATGATTTGTAATTCTTTGGGTATATACCCAGTAATGGGATTGCTGGGTCAAATGGAATTTCTATTTCTAGGTCCTTGAGGAAGCGCCACACTGTCTTCCACAATGGTTGAACTAATTTACACTCCCACCAGCAGTATAAATGTGTTCCTATTTCTCCACATCCTCTCCAGCATCTGTTGTTTCCAGATTTTTTAATGATTGCCATTCTAACTGGCATGAGGTGGTATCTCAATGTGGTTTTGATTTGCATTTCTCTAATACTCAGTTATGATGAGCATTTTTTCATATGTTTGTTGGCCTCATATATGTCTTCTTTTGAAAAGTGTCTGTTCACATCCTTCTCCCACTTTTGGATGGGTTTGTTTGTTTTTTTCCTTGTAAATCTGTTTTAGTTCTTTGTAGATTCTGGATATTAGCCCTCTGTAGGATGGATAGATTGCAAAAATTTTTCCCATTCTGTTGGTTGCTGGTTCACTCTAATGATTGTTTCTTTTGCTGTACAGAAGCTCTGGAGTTAATTAGGTCCCATTTGCCTATTTTGGCTTTTGTTGCCAATGCTTTTGGTGTTTTAGTCATGAAGTCTTTGTCTATGCCTATGTCCTGAATGGTTTTGCCTAGGTTTTCTTCTAGGGTTTTTATGGTGTTAGGTCTTATGTTTAAGTCTTTAATCCATCTGGAGTTAATTTTAGTGTAAGGTGTCAGGAAGGGATCCAGTTTCTGCTTTCTGCACATGGCTAGCCAGTTTTCCCAACACCATTTATTAAAGAGGGAATCCTTTCCCCATTGCTTGTTTTTGTCAGGTTTGTTAAAGATCAGAAGGTTGTAGATGTGTGGCGTTGCCTCCAAGGCCTCTGTTCTGTTCCATTGGTCTATATCTCTGTTTTGTTACCAGTACCATGCTGTTTTGATTACTGTAGCTTTGTAGTACGGTTTGACATCGGGTAGCATGATGCTTCCAGCTTTGTTCTTTTTGCTTAGGATTGTCTTGGCTATGTGGGCTCTCTTTTGGTTCCATATGAAGTTTAAGGTGTTTTTTTCCAGTTCTGTGAAGAAGGTCATTGGTAGCTTGATGGGGATAATGTTGAATCTATAAATTAGTTTGGGCAGTATGGCCATTTTCACAATATTGATTCTTCCTAACCATAAGCATGGACTGTTTCTCCATTTGCTTGTGTTCTCTCTTATTTCCTTGAGCAGTGGTTTGTAGTTCTCCTTGAAGAGGTCCTTTACATCCTTTGTTAGTTGTATTCCTAGGTATTTTATTCTCTTTGTAGCAATTGTGAATGGGCGTTCATTCATGATTTAGCTCTCTGTTAGTCTGTTATTGGCATATAGAAATGCTTGTGATTTCTGGACATATATTTTATATCCTGAGACTTTCCTGAAGTTGCTTATCAGTTTAAGGAGATTTTGGGCTGAGATGATAGGGTCTTCTAAATATACAATCATGTCATCTGCAAATAGAGACAATTTGACTTCATCTTTTCCTAACTGAATACACTTTATTTTTTTTCTTGCCTAATTGCTCTGGCTAGAAATTCCAATACTATATTGAATAGGAGTGGTGACAGAAGGCATCCTCATCTAGTGTTAGATTTCAAAGGGAATGCTTCCAGTTTTTGCCTATTCAGTATGATATTGACTGTGGGTTTGTCATAAATAGCTTTTATTATTTTGAGATACGTTCCGTCCATACCTAGTTTATTGAGCGTTTTTAGCATAAAGAGCTATTCAATTTTTTTTTTTTTTTTTGAGACAGAGTTTCACTCTTGTTACCCAGGCTGGAGTGCAATGGCGTGATCTCGGCTCACCGCAACCTCCGCCTCCTGGGTTCAGGCAATTCTCCTGCCTCAGCCTCCTGAGTAGCTGGAATTACAGGCACACGCCACCATGCCCAGCTGAATTTTTGTATTTTTAGTAGAGACGGGGTTTCATCATGTTGACCAGGATGGTCTCGATCTCTTGACCTTGTGATCCACCCGCCTCGGCCTCCCAAAGTGCTGGGATTAAAGGCGTGAGCCACCGCGCCCGGCCTAGGGCTATTCAATTTTGTCAAAGGCCTTCTCTGCATCTATTGAGATGATCATGTGATTTTTGTCTTTGGTTCTGTTTATGTGGTGAACTATGTTTATAGACTTGCGTATGTTGAGCCAGCTTTGCATCCCCAGAATGAAGCCTACTTGATCATGATGGATAAGCTTTCTGATGTGCTGTTGCAATTGGTTTGCCAGCATTTTATTGAAGATTTTTGTATCTATGTTCATCATGGATATTGGCCTGAAGTTTTTTTTGTTGAGTCTCTGCCAGGTTTTGTTATCAGGATGATGTTGTCTCATAAAATGATTTGGTAAGGATTCCTTCTTTTGTATTGTTTGTAATAGTTTCAGAAGCAATGGTACCAGCTCCTTTTTCTACGTCTGGTAGAATTCAGCTGTGAGCCCATCTGGACCTGGACTTTTTTTGGTTGGTAGACTATTAATTGCTGCCTCAACTTCAGCCCTTGTTATTGGTCTGTTCAAGGTTTCAACTTCTTCCTGATTTAGGCTTAGGAGAGTGCAAGTGTCCAGGAATGTATCCATTTCTTCCTGGTTTACTGGTTTATGTGCATAGAGTTGTTTGTAGTAATTGCTGATTGTAGTTTGTATTTCTGTGGAGTCAGTCGTGATATCCCCTTTATCGTTTTTTATTGCATCTATTTGATTCTTCTCCCTTTTTAAAAAAATCTGGCTAGCAGTCTGTCTACTTTGTTGATATTTTCAAAAAACCAGCTCCTGGATTTATTGATTTATTGAAGGACATTTTGTGTCTATCTCCTTCAGTTCTGCTGTGAACTTAGTTGTTTCTTGTCTTCTGCTAGCTTTTGAGTGTTTTTGATCTTGCTTCTCTAGCTCTTTCAATTTTGATAACAGGGTGTTATTTTAGATCTTTCCTTGCTTCTCTGGTGGGCATTTATTGCTATAAATTTCCCTTTAGACACTGCTTTAAATGTGTCCCAGAAATTCTGGTACATTGTGTCTTCATTCTCGTTGGTTTCAAAGCACATCTTTATTTCTGCCTTCATTTTATTGTTTATCCAGTTGACATTCAGGAGCCAATTGTTTTGTTTCCATGAAGTTGTGCGGTTCTGAGTTAGTTTCTTAATCCTGAGTTCTAATTTGAGTGCACTGTGGTCTGAGAGACTGTTTGTTATGATTTCTGTTCTTTTGCATTTGCTGAGGAGTGATTTACTTCCAATTATGTGGTCAGTTTTAGAGTAGGTGCCATGCAGTGCTGAGAAGAATGTATATTCTGTGGATTTGGGGTGGAGATTTCTGTAGATGTCTATTAGGTCTGCTTGGTCCAGATCTGAGTTCAAGTCCTGGATATCCTTGTTAATTTTCTGTCTTGTGGATCTGTCTAATATTGATATTGGAGTGTTAAAGTCTCCCACTATTATTGTGTGGGAGTCTAAGTCTCTTTGTAGGTCATTAAGATCTTGCTTTCTGTACTTGGGTTCTCCCATATTGGGTGCGTATATATTTACGATCGTTATTTCATCTTGATGCATTGATCCTTTTACCATTATGTAATGCCCTTCTTTGTCTCTTTTGATCTTTGTTGGTTTAAAGTCTATTTTATCAGAGACTAGGATTGCAACTCCTGCTTTTTTCTTTTTTTGCTCTCCATTTGCTTGATAAATCTTCCTCCATCCCTTTATTTTGAGCCTGTGTGTGTCCTTGCACATGAGCTGTGTCTCTTGAATACAGCACACTGATTTGTTTTGACTTTTTATCCAATTTGCCAGTCTCTGTCTTTTGATTGTGGCATTTAGTCCATTTACCTTTATGGTTAATATTGTTATGTGTGCATTTCATCCTGCCATTTTGATACTAGCTGGATGTTTTGCCCATTAGTTGACACATTTTCTTCATTTTGTCGATGGTCTTTACCATTTGGTACGTTTTTGTAGTGGCTGGTACTGGTTGTTCCTTTCCTTGTTTAGTGCTTCTTTCAGGAGCTCTTGTAAGGCAGGCCTGGTGGTGATGAAATCTCTCAGCAATTGCTTGTCCATAAAGAATTTTCTTTCTCCTTTGCGTCAGAAGATTAGTTTGGCTAGATATGAAATTCTAGGTTGAAAGTTCGTTTCTTTAAGGGTGTTGAATATTGGCCCCCACTCTCTTCTGGCTTGTAGGGTTTCTGCCAAGAGATCCACTGTGAGTCTGATGGGCTTCCCTTTGTGGGTAACTTGACCTTTCTCTCTGGCTGCCCTTAGCATTTTTTCTTTCATTTCAACCATGGTGAATATGATGATTATGTGCTTTGGGGTTGCTCTTCTTGAGGAATGTCTTTGTGGTGTTCCCTGTGTTTCCTGGACTTGAGTGTTGGCCTGCCTTGCTAGGTTGGGGAAGTTCTCCTGGATAATATCCTGAAGAGTGTTTTCCAGCTTGGATTCATTCTCTCCCTCACATTCAGGTACACCTATCAAATGTAGATTAGGTCTTTTCACATAATCCCATATTTCTTGGAGACTTTGTTCATTTCTTTTCACTCTTTTTTCTCCATTTTTGCCTTCTCATTTTATTTCATTGAGTTGATCTTCAGTCCTTGATATCCTTTCTTCTGCATGGTCAATTTGGCTATTGAAACTTGTGTATGCTTTATGAAGTTCTTGTGCTGTGTTTTTCAGCTCCATCAAGTTGTTTATATTATTCTTTAAGCTGTTTATTCTACTTAGCATCTCATCTAACCTTTTTTTCTAGGTTCTTAGTTTCTTTGCATTGGGATAGCACATGTTCTTTTAGCGCTGAGAAATTTGTTATTATCCACCTTCTGAATTCATCAGATTCATTCTCCACCCATCTTTTATCCCTAGCTGGTGACTAGTTGTGATCCCTCGAAGGAGGAGAGGCATTCTGGTTTTGGGTGTTTTCATCCCTTTTGTGCTTGTTTCTTCCCATCTTTGTGGCTTTATCTACCTGTGGTCTTTGTAGTTGGTGACTTTTGGATGTGGTCTCTGAGTGGACGTCCTTTTTGTTGATGTTGAAGCTATTTCCTTCTGTTTCTTAGTTTTCCTTCTGTTTCTTAGTTTTCCTTCTAACAGTCAGGCCCCTCTGCTGCAGGACTGCTGGAGGTCCACTCCAGACCCCACTCACCTAGGGATCACCTTCGGGGGCTGCAGAACAGCAAGGGTTGCTGCTCGTTCCTTCCACTGCTATCTTCATCCCAGAAGGGTACTCACCAGATGTCAGCCTGAACTCTCCTTTATGAGGTGTCCCTTTGGGTATACGGGGGTCAGGGAGTTACTTGAGGAGACAGTCTGTCCCTTATAGGAGCTCAAGTGCTATGCTGGGAGCTGTGTTCTTCTGTGCAGAGATGCTGGGCAGGTACCTTTAAGTCTGCTGCAGCTGAACTCATATCTGCCTCTTTCCCCAGGTGCTCTGTCCTAAGATGGTCAGCTTTATTTATAAGTTCCTGTTGTACTGCTGCCTTTTTTCATAGATGCCCTGCTAGTCACAGTCTGCCAGCGGAGGCATTGCTGAGCTGCTGCAAGCTCTGCCCAGCTGCTGTGTGAACTGCCTGGGTAGTGGGGACTGCCTTGGTAGTGGGGGCTACCTCGGTAGTGGGAGACACCCTTCCCCCAACTGAGCTGGACCATCCTGGGTCCAGCTGTGCTTGCTGTGAAACACTCAATCCAGAGTGATTCAGATTGCTCATTTTGTTGGGGGGGGTGGTACCCATTGATCCAGATTGCCTGGCTCCCTGTCTCAGCCCCCTCCCTTTCAGTTGAATGGGTGGCTCTGTCTCCTAGGTGTTCCAGGCACCAGTAAAAACGGCTGCCCAGACTTGTGTGAGTTTCTGTGCACCAACCCGGCACCAGCTGAAACTGCCATGCTGAAAACTTGTGGTGCTTTTTGGCCTGGGAATCTCCTGGTCTGTGGGCAGTGAAAACTTGTTTGGAAATGTGGTGAATACTCACCCTCTGTGCTGTTCTCGCTGGGAACTGCACTCCAGTGCTGTTCCTATTTGGCCATCTTGGATTCTCCCCTTGCTATAGATTTCATGGTGTACTGTTTATGCTGTATGCCGGAGGGCTTTGTGTAGTACTGATTGCAGAGGTTGCCGTGAGCTAATTCGCAGGTGTCTGGTGATAGCTGGGAAGCAGGAAGATTGTGTTAATTACACAGAAGGGCTACGTGTCCTGGACCATGAAGAAAGGCAGGCTTGTGGCTTATCTGCTTCTTTTTTTTTGCTTTCTCCTCCTCCCACCAGCCTGACTTCTTTCCTGTAATTAGGACTGTACATTAGCCAATCAATATATCTGGCATTCCATCATTTCCCTATAGCCGGAGGCCTCCTGAGTGCTGCTCTAGTGTGCCCCATTCACAGCCCTATGGTGCTTATATCATGGGGAGCACTCAGCCTCCCAGCAAGAATGGGTGTAGTTGGGAAGAACATATGCTTGGGGCACTGGGGCAGCTAGAACAGCAATCCAAACCCTCTGCTGGCTTCATCTCTGTATTGGTCTGTTTTCATGCTGCTGATGAAGACATATCTGAGACTGGGTAATTTATAAAGAAAATGAGGTTTAATGGACTCACAGTACCATGTGGCTAGGGAGGCCTCACAATCATGGCAGAGGCACATCTTACACGGCAGCAGGCAAGAGATAATGAGAATCAAGCAAAAAGGGAAACCCCTTATAAAACCATTAGATCTTGTGAGACTTCTATCACGAGAACGATATGGGGGAAACTGCCCCCATGATTGAATTATCTCCCATTGGGTCCCTCCCACAACACATGGGAATTATGGGAGCTACAAATCAAGATGAGATTTGGGTGGGGACAAAGCCAAACCATTTGAATCTCCATCCTTCATCTCAAAGATACCACCTACCAATGGCTTCCCACTTCTCTCTCCAAAGAACAAATGTGCAGAAAAACCTCTTAGCATTTAAGCAGTGCAACTCCTAAAGCAGGTGCAGGGAGCTGTGGATGTCTTTTGGGAGAGGAGAGGCAATGGACATGGCTAGAATCAAATGGACTCCATCATGATTAAATAGCATCATTGAAGGTGAACTTGTGGGATGCACCTTGGGGTACAAAGAGATTTCAGAATTTGTCCCTGTTTCTAGAGGCAAACACCTAAGCAGAGGAACTAAGACATACACACTTGAACAACTGATAGTCAATGGGTGTTTTAGTGAATTTTTTTGAAGTTTCTTATTACATTTCTCTCCAAAAGGTATCTTGGGAGTTTCTTTTTTCTTTTTTTTTTTTTTCTGAGACAGAGTTTCACTCTTGTTGCCCAGGCTGGAGTGCAATGGCATGATCTTGGCTCACCACAACCTCCACCTCCCAGGTTCAAGCAATTCTCCTGCCTCAGCCTCCGAGTAGCTGGGATTACAGGCACGCGCTACCACGCCATGCGTAGTAGAGACGGGGTTTCTCCATGTTGGTCAGACTGGTCTGGAACACCTGACCTCAGGTGATCCACCTGCCTTGGCCTCCTAAAGTGCTGCGATTACAGGCGTGGGCCACCGTGCCTGGCTGGGAGTTTCTTATAGGGATATGATTACAGCCTAGTTCCAAATTGTCTCACATTTCCCTCTTAAAAAAGAAACCATATGAACTGTAATTGTCAGTGAAACTAGGACTAGAGAACATCTACAAACTCCAACTTGCGTATCTGTGGCCCAAACTACCCCAATCCAGCAGAACCGGTTTGGGAAGCCACAGCTGGGGGACTGGCTTGGTGGGCACAGTAAGGCAGATTAGAGAACATATAGGGGTTCCAGTGGTAGCAAACTTCAAATTATTAGCAAATATCAACCTTTAGGTACCTGAGAAGGACTCACCCTGAGAGGGAATGGCTGTGAATGTGACAGATAACAAACATGGTGGGATGTGTGTTGGGGAGGGATAGAAGACATGGAAAGTACATTGGGGCCTGTAGAGGGAAAGATTTAAGAATCAGTATGACCATTTTAGTTATTTTGGCTTAGAATTAGAATAGGCCAGTAGTCCATGACTCACCTCCCACATCTTCTCACCCAAATTCCTATAAATAACCAGAGAAGAATGGAAATTCATGCCACCAGTGAAAGCTAGGATTGATGATAGATTTATTGCCAGAATTTGGGAAGAATTTTTACTAAAGGTCTATAAAACTGGTCAAATAAAAAAATTAAGTGAAAATCAAATCTGCAAAGATTGGAAACCAGTCTTAGCCAATTTTGATGAGTTGAGCACTCTCATATACATTTGATAGGAATACAAATTGGCATAAACTTTCTGGAAAGCATTTTACAATAGTATGCATTAATAGGTTTAAAAATATTTATACCTGGTGGCCCAGGAGTTGAATTTTAGGAATTTATTCTAAGGAAATAACTAGGGATGAGGTCAAGTATTTATATATAAGAATGCTTGTTCCAGGTTATTTATAATAGCAAAAATAAAAGAGTATATTTTAATTCTTTTGCCCACATTGAAATAAATTTTAAAAGTACAGTATACTCATAGGACAGAATATTATGTAGGCATTAAAAATGTAATGTAAGTGTCCTATTTGAAAGAAGTAAAAATATATAAATAAAGAAGGCTGGAGAAATCCTGTATCTGATAATATGGCAGACTAAATAGTTGGGTTGATTCTTCTGCCAAAACCAAGAGAAATGATAAAGAAATAATAAAATCTAAAAGTATCAGAGCAATAACAGAATAGTAATGAATTATAACATCAAAGTAAAGAATAATCCCTAGAGAAATCATCTTGCAGATATTTGATTTTTTTTTTTTTTTTGAGATGGAGTCTCGCTCTGTTGCCAGGCTGGAGTGCAGTGGTGTGATCTTAGCTCATTGCAACCTCCACCTCCCGGGTTCAAGCAATTCTCCTGCCTCAGCCTCCGGAGTAGCTGGGATTACAGGCTTGCGCCACCAAGCCTGGCTAATTTTTGCATTTTTAGTAGAGACGGGATTTTACCATGTTGGCCAGAATGGTTTCAATCTCTTAACCTCTTGATCTGCCCAACTCGTCCTCCCAAAGTGCTGGGATTACAGGTGTGAGCCACTGTGCCAGGCCTGAGATTTGATTTTTTTAAACTATGCCTAGACTTTACTCAAGGAAGGACATCTGATAGAAGAGCTTTTCTCGATAAACCAAGGACTGCAAAAAACTATCCGAAGAGATTGGGTGTGTTCAGGGTGGTCTGGCCATAGACAAGGGCTGGGCTATCATGTAAAGGTAAGAGATAAGTCACCCATCCCATGCCCTTACCACCAGGCATCAGCAAGGAAATCTGTCTTAGTGCAGAACTGAACAACCACAAAGCCATTGTTGAGAAGTCACAACCACAAATCACCCCTCAATATTTGCAGCCCAGGCCAGGCGCGGTGGCTCACCCCTGTAATCCCAGCACTTTGGGAGGCTGAGGCGGGCGGATTGCCTGAGCTCAGGAGTTTGCCACCAGCCTGGGCAACATGGTGAAACACAGTCTCTACTAAAAAAATACAAAAAATTAGCCAGTCATGGTGGCATTTGCTTGTAGTCCCAGCTACTCGGGAGGCTGAGGCAAGAGAATAGCTTGAACCCAGGAGGCAGAGGTTCCAGTGAGCCGAGATCGCACCACTGCACTCCAGCTTGGGCAACAGAGCGAGACTCCTTCTCAAAAAAGAAAAAAAAATTTCAGCCAATATTCATATGACTATTTTATCATGGTCCAAAAATCCTCAAATTATAAATTTAGTTTACTATGACCTTGGACTGGTGATGCTGGCAAGAAAAAAATTTACATGGAAGAAAAAAAATTAACCCTCTCTAGATCAATTCGCTTTATCCTGGAACTCAAAGAAGTTTCACAAAAATGTTTCCAAGGTAAATGAGGAGTCTACAGTGAAAGAAAAACAGACACACAAGAAAACAAGGTACCATGGTATGCTCGAGGAAGATATGTTTGAGGAATTCCCCCAGTTAATGTTCTGGAGACACTATTTAATGTTCTGGGGACATTATTTAATGCTTTAGGGACATTATACAATGTCTCCAGAACTCATAAATCAACAAGAAAGAGATAAACAGCTTAATAGAAACACAAAGAAAAGCCAGTTTACAGAAAAGAGAAGGCAAGAAGTTAATGAAAGTAGGACTAATGCCTGACCTCACTCATCATGAAGAACATGCAAATTAAAAAATGAGGTAAGCCGGGCGCGGTGGCTCACGCCTGTAATCCCAGCACTTTGGGAGGCCGAGACGGGTGGATCACGAGGTCAAGAGATCGAGACCATCCTGGTCAACATGGTGAAACCCCGTCTCTACTAAAAATACAAAAATTAGCTGGGCATGGTGGCGCACGCCTGTAGTCCCAGCTACTCGGGAGGCTGAGGCAGGAGAATTGCTTGAACCCAGGAGGTGGAGGTTGCAGTGAGCCGAGATCGCACCATTGCACTCCAGCCTGGGTAACAAGAGCGAAACTCCGTCTCAAAAAAAAAAAAAAAATAAAAATAAAAATAAAAAATGAGGTAACATTTACTTCACCTGTCAACTGGCAAAGATTAAAGCTGGATAACTGCAGAGCTGATGAGATACGGGAAATGGATGCTGTCGGGCACTGCTGGTGGAAATGGCACCATCAAAAACAGTGGAAATACCAGATAACAGAAACAGATCTGAGGGGACTTCAGATCTCAGAATTATCAGGCTCAACTATATTTACTATGTATAAAGAAAGCTTAACTATATCGTAAATTTTTTTTTTTTTAAAGATCAATCTAGAATATTTGGAAAAAAATCAAATAGAAACTCTAGAAATGGGATTCCACGTTCCCTGCACAAAATGCCCGGCGAAGCCACAGAAACCGTCCCTGCTACAGAGCAGGAGTTGCCGCAGCCCCAGGCTGAGACAGGATCTGGAACAGAATCTGACAGTGATGAATCAGTACCAGAGCTTGAAGAACAGGACTCCACCCAGGCAACCACACAACAAGCCCAGCTGGCGGCAGCAGCTGAGATAGATGAAGAACCCGTCAGTAAAGCAAAACAGAGTCGAAGTGAAAAGAACGCACGGAAGGCTATGTCCAAACTGGGTCTTCGACAGGTTACAGGAGTTACTAGAGTCACTATCCGGAAATCTAAGAATATCCTCTTTGTCATCACAAAACCAGATGTCTACAAGAGCCCTGCCTCGGATACCTACATAGTGTTTGGGGAAGCCAAGATCGAAGATTTATCTCAGCAAGCACAACTAGCAGCAGCTGAGAAATTCAAAGTTCAAGGTGAAGCTGTTTCAAACATTCAAGAAAACACATAGACTCCAACTGTACAAGAGGAGAGTGAAGAGGAAGAGGTCGATGAAACAGGTGTAGAAGTTAAAGACACAGAATTGGTCATGTCACAAGCAAATGTGTCGAGAGCAAAGGCAGTCCGAGCCCTGAAGAACAACAGTAATGATATTGTAAATGCTATTATGGAATTAACAATGTAACCATGTGAAAGCAACTTTTTTTGGTGTCTCAAAGGAGTTAACTGCAGCTTGGTTTGAAATTTGTACTGTTTCTATCATAAAGTTATGGCTTCTTGTTGGAAAAAAAAAAAAAAAAGAAACTCTAGAAATGAAAAGTATATTAATTAAAACAAAAATATGGGCAGCCCAGTGGGGAGGATTGCCTGAGGCCAGGAGTTTAAGACCAGCCTGGGCAATGTAGTGAGACCCTGCCCCTAGGAAACATTTTTAAAAAATTAGCTGGGTGTGGTGGCTCCTGCCTGTAGTCCCAGCTATTTGGGAAGCTGGGGTGGGAGGACTGCTTGAGCCCAGGAGTTGGAGGCTGTAGTGAGCTATGATTGTACCGCTGTACTGCAGCCTGGGTGACAGAGCAAGACCTTGTCTCTTAAAAAAAGTATGGATTTTGTAGCATATTAGAAACAACTGAAAAGTAGGTTATAAAAAAAACGCCGAAGACATGAACCCAAGTCAAATATGGGCAGACAAGAAAAATACAAAAGTGGGACAAAGACATGGAGGATAGAGTGAGATGATCTAACACCTATCATGTTATATTCCAGAAGGAATTCATTTATTCTATATATGTACATATTTTAGCAAATACTGTACCAGACACTTTGCAAATTGCTGGAGAAAAGTAAGATAACAGGGTTTCCTATTTCCTGGGTGGATTCTGGAGCAACACTGGGCCACCCAGTTGGGACCCACTGCCTTCAGGCTGGGCGCAGTAGCTCACGCCTGTAAATCCCAGCACTTTGGGAGGCCAAGACGGGAAGATCGCTTGAGCCCAGAAGTTGGAGGCCAGCCTGGACAACATAAAGAGACCCTCGCTCTCTGCAAAAAATGGAAAAAAAGTCCCAGCTACCCAGAAGACTGAGGTGGGAGGATCGCTTGAACCCAGGGGTTCGAGGTTGTAGTGAGCTATGATCTCACTACTGCACGACAGCCTGGGAGGCAGAACGAGACCTCCTATCTCTCAAAAAACAAAAAGAAAAAACCCCACAAAAAAACAGCTCCGATGCTGGCTCCTCCAGGAAGCCTACCCTGACGACACACACACACGCGCGCGCGCACTACCCAGGGGAGTCAGGCGCCTCTTAAGTCAGCCCACAAGACCCAGTGCGCCCTCCATCTCCTCGGCCCATACGCCTCACGCAAGGAAGGCCCTAGCGGCCGCAATAACCACGCATTGACCGACTGGACTCTAAAGCCCCTTGGAGCAGGTGCTGTGTCCAGTTGTGTATCTGGCGATGCACCGAGTCCTTTCCACGGAAGGGAAAGCGGGTGCAAAAGGGCCATCCGACGGAGCGCCTCGAGCTAGGCAGTCAGTCTTGAGGAAGGAGGCCCTGCTGGGCTCGCCTCGCCGGGCTTGGAACAACGGGCTGGGATTAGCGACCACCGAGGCTCACCCTCCGAGACCTCCGAGCGTCCTAGAGAGGACACGGAAGCGGGTCTTTTCTTACGCACCTGTCTGACAGCGTTCGGAGCTCACTTCCGGTCCGCGGAGGGAACTGGCGTCTCTGGCGGGTGAGAGCCGGCTCGGGGCCACAGAGGCGGGCGGGCGGGCGAGGCGATAAACGGGAGCGGGCTGGGCTTTACTACTGCTGCAGGGCTTTGCTGCGGGGCTCGGCCGCGGCGGGGCTGCTTTAGAGCGCGTCTCTTTCCGCCCAGCCCCTCCTGCGGGCGGCAAGTCTCTCGGGAGCTGCCTTCCGCGGCCCTGAGGCACTGCGGTTGGACTCGGAGGGGCCACCGCGCTGTAGGCTCAAGTACGAGCGAGGCTGATCCCTCTTGGCCAGGCTTGGCTTAGTGCAGGGCTAGTCACGAACCCGAGGAGATCTTGAACCAAAGCAGAACGCTCTGAAAAGTGAAAGTAATCACGGAGGACACTTATTTAGATAGCCTTGGGCCAGCCTGGTCAACATAGCGAGACCCTGTCTCTACAAATATAGAAAAGTAGCCGGGCATGGTGGCACGCACCTGTGGTCCCAGCTACTTGAGAGGCTGAGGCAGGAGGATCACCTGAGCCCAGGAGTTCAAGGCTGCAGTGACTTACATTCATGCCACTACACTCCAGCCTGGGCAACATAGGGAGACCCTGTCTCTCCAAAAATAAAAAATTAGCTGGTCACGGTGGCATTCGCCAGTAGTCGCAGCTAGTCGGGAGGCTGAGGTGGGAGAATTGCTTGAGCCCAGGAGGCAAAGGCTGCAGTGAGCTGTGATCTCATCGCTGCACTCCAGTTGGGATGATAGAACGAGACTCTGTCTCAAAAATAAACAAAACAGAAGAATACCAGTGGGTCGGGGAGATAAAGAATAGCAGTGGGGCACCTTCTGTTTGTCAAATGGCAGAGATAAAAGCTGAATGAGGATCTTTCTTGCCTCTAGGGAGTCTGTTAGAGGGAGACACATGGGTAAATATTTGCACCATAGTGCATTAAATACACTAGTGGAGTGAACTAATGCAATAGCTAGAAAGTCATGAAAGGGAAATCTCAGTGTTGCAGAGTCAATGAATAGACTGAAGACATATAATTGGTTTAAGTGGGGGTAGATCTATATACAGACACACAATAGAATATTTAGCAGAAGCTTGGGGGCGTGCCTCCTGCTGGTTGCCTGTTCTCTCCTCCAGTCAGGTGATCGGTTTTTTGACAAGCAGGATCTCCCTTCCCCAACTGCTTTGGACTTCCAAGTCTGTTTTCCCAGCCTAGGTCTCCCCCCTAATCCTCTTGGAGGTAAATAGGACTCATCATCCAGTCTACTTCAAGCCTCTTCTTTTCCTTGAATACTTAGATTTATTTTCTCTCTCTTTGACTTCTCGTGTTTTTTTAAATCTGAACCATGTATTTTGGGAGGCAGTTATCAGCTAGTCTCTTTTTTTTTTTCCTTCTGAAAAGTAGGAGGAATAGGGCTCACCCTACATAATTAAGTAGTAAATGAAATGTGTTCACATGCTTTTTAGATAGTAAAGCCTGTACAAATTAGAAATCTTTTGGTCATTTATAATAATGGTATATATGTTGCTCCGTTATCTTTTTTAGGTTGAGCACACCATCACATCTAAGCCATCAGCAAGTTTGTTGGTTTTAATGTCCAAAATACGTCTTGATTTTGTCTGACTCTTTGCCACCACCCTGATCTAAGCCCCTATCATCTCCTCGAATCCCTGTAAGTGCCATTTCGATCTTGCCACCTCTTATCTATTCCCTGTTGACACACAGGCAGAATGACTTTTATAAAACGTGGTTCCCTGCTAAAGTAAGAAATAAGAATAAAGCTCATGGCTGGGTACAGTGGCTCACACCTGTAATCCCAGCACTTTGGGAGGCCAAGGCAGGTGGATCATGAGGTCAGGAGATCGAGACCATCATGGCCAACATGGTGAAACCCCATCTTTACTAAAACTACAAAAATTAGCTGGGCATGGTGGTATGTGCCTGTAGTCCCAGCTATTTAGGAGGCTGTGGCAGGAGAATCGCTTAAACTTGGGAGGCATAGGTTGCAGTGAGCTGAGCTTGCCCCACTGCACTCCTGCCTGGTGACAGAGCGAGACTCCGTCAAAAAAAAAAAAAAAAAAAAGAATAAAGCTCATAATTCTTTCTGTGGTGCAGGCTCTGGGTGATCTGGTTTCTGCCTGCCTCTGCCACCTCTTCTGGTACAGCTCTGCCCCTCACTTTGCTGAAGTCACACTGGAATGTGGCTAGTTCTTGGACACCCAGAGTAATTTCTTAGCCTCAGGGCTTTTGCCTGGAATGCTCTTGGAATGACTGACTTATTCTCATCCTTGAGTCAGCCAAGTATCATGTCTTTAGAAAAGTCTTCTTCAAGTCAGTTGTCCCTCGTTAATAGAACGCCGTACTTATTTGCTTTCTAGAACTTGTCCCCACTTGCAATTTTTAAAGAAGTTGCTTACATTTGACTTTTTCTGTCTACTGTACCAGTATATGAGTTTCAAGAAGGCAAGCTCCCTGTGTGTCTTGTTCTCTATTTTATTTGTTGTTTCTGCCTGCCTGGTGTGTGTGTATATGTGTGTATTTGTGTGTTGCATGTATGTTTCCTTTAGTCTTGGAAGAGTAGGCCCCGGTGACTAATGCAATTATAACCCATTATATGTTATTCTCTGATTGTAGTGCAGTGAGATCCTATGCTATAAGCAAAATCTTAGACGTTTCTGTTTAGTCTTTGTACCTAATAGGTGCTTAGCAAATGATTGCTATGTTCAATTGACCTGACTTTTGGGATCTGTGTTCAGTCTTTTGAAAATGCCTTGTAAAAGGTAATTACTATGTTTTCCAGTGGAATATTCATTGATGTAGAGACAGAACTGGGGTGGACTGACCTTTCACGTGTCTCATGTTATCAAAAGGGTCATTGATGTGGTCATTCTCAGTCTCCTGCGAGGGAGTGTGAAGATGCTTAAAGAGCATCCAGAGATGGCGGAAGCTCCTCAGCAGCAATTGGGTGTTCCTGTGGTGAAACTGGAGAAAGAGTTGCCATGGGGCAGAGGAAGGGAAGACCCTAGTCCAGAGACTTTTCGGCTGAGGTTTCGGCAGTTCCGCTACCAGGAGGCGGCTGGACCCCAGGAAGCTCTTAGGGAGCTCCAAGAACTCTGTCGTCGGTGGCTGAGGCCCGAGCTGCACACCAAGGAGCAGATCCTGGAACTGCTGGTTCTGGAACAGTTCCTCACCATCCTGCCCCGAGAGTTCTACGCTTGGATCCGGGAGCATGGCCCAGAGAGTGGCAAGGCTTTGGCTGCCATGGTGGAGGACCTGACAGAAAGAGCGCTGGAGGCCAAGGCGGTAGGTGAGGAGGGGATCCAGGTCTGATGCTGTTGGTGTGGGCAGGGAGTGTTAAAGAATCAAAAGATTTGTTGACTAACCTGCTGAGAGCTAAAATTGGCATCCATTGCCCTGTGTCTTCAGGCAGTCTCATGGGGCCGAGTATGCTACCATCCAGATATCAGGCACTGAGTGGGATATGGGTGATGCTCACATGACTGGCTAGAGCTTTGGGGATGGGGTGGGGGTTAACTACTATTTTTTTGGCCATGATCTGTTTTCCCTTCCTTTTTTTAAAATTAAATAAATGGATCAAAATTAAATAATTCAAACCCTGCCTTCAAAATGAATTTTTTTTTAAGTATTATTTAGCAAAAACAATAAAACCCAAATTTTTTTTTTTTTTTTTTTTTGAGACGGAGTTTCACTCATGTTACCCAGGCTGGAGTGCAATGGCGCGATCTCGGCTCACCGCAACCTCTGCCTCCTGGGTTCAGGCAATTCTCCTGCCTCAGCCTCCTGAGTAGCTGGGATTACAGGCACGCACCACCATGCCCAGCTAATTTTTCGTATTTTTAGTAGAGACGGGGTTTCACCATGTTGACCAGGATGGTCTCGATCTCTTGACCTCGTGATCCACCCGCCTTGGCCTCCCAGAGTGCTGGGATTACAAGCTTGAGCCACCGTGCCCGGTCTTCCAAATTTTTTTAACCATCAAAAAAAAAAAAAAAAAAACAAAAGATTTGAGGAAGCAATAGGAGTGGACAAGGTGTGGAACCTCCCTCCTCTGCTCTCAGACTCCCTGAGGTCCTTTTTGGATAGCAGTGGAGTTTTCAGCAAGAAAAACCATTCCCAGGGGAGATGCTGCGGTACAGACGGGCCTGAAGTCTCTGTCTGGTCATTAGGGCAGAGGCCTGGCTATATTTCCCTTG
>NW_022437099.1:23677-41134 GCF_009761245.1 Sapajus apella | reverse complement strand
ATTAGGGCAGAGGCCTGGCTATATTTCCCTTGTGGGCATCAGGCACAAAGAAGGCAGTCGTGATTGTTTTTGGGGTACCTCATAGACCTGACCCCACTTTGAACAGAGATGCCTCTGGGAAGGCAGAGAATCCCGCCTGGAGAATATTTTTCCTGAAAAATTGTCTGTAGCAGTGCTATGTCTGTGTCTGGGACGTTGGCTCTTAAAGCTCCTGTAACAATTCTCTGGTGCTGTTCTAATGACACCAGGTGACTTGGCACCACACATGCTTCCTTGAGGTTCCAGCCATATTTCTGTCACTCTGTGGCATAGCCCCCTGCCGGATGACTGGGAAGGAGAGCAGGACTGATGATACGTCCTGTTCATAAGCCCCAGTCCTTCTGTAGTGCAGCCTCCCATGCACACTCTCATCACCCTGACTTCCTGTCTTCAGAATCCTAGGAGAATTTTTTCCTACTCCCAACTCAGGAGCTTAAAAGTGGACCTGAAAGGCCTTGTTTTTGTGAGTACTCCTCAGTGTGAGAGTCCTCCTGATTTTCCTTGCTCTTTTTATTTATTATTTTTGTGACAGGGTCAGCTGACAGTTCAGGCTAGAGTGGAGTGGCACAATCCTAGCTCACTGCAGCCTCCAGCTCCTGGCTCAATTGATCCTCCCACCTCAGCCTCCTGAGTAGCTGAGACCACAGGCGTGCACCACCATGCCTGGCTAATTTTTGTATTTTTTGTAGAGATAGGGTCTTGCCATGTTGCCTAGGCTTCCTGGCTCTCTTTAGAGCGACTGTTTCTCACTAGCCAATTCACTGCATGCAGGGTCTAGGCTTTGTATTTTTTTTTTCTTTTAGGCTTTGCATTTTTTATTTTCACCTTCTTCATTAGGAATTTTTTTTCCAAGGAGTGAGTATATTGTGCTACAATCCTCCACAGGATATTTGGGCTGGGTGATGTTATTCATGATGAAATTTGATGGCGGGTAGAAGGGACCCTTGTCAAATGGCATGGACAGATTAAAGTTGCTCAGGGCCTGATGCAGGGAGTTTAGCTTCCTTTTCGCTTCCCCAGTGATGTCCTGGGGAGGAGCTCAGCTGATTTTTCCTTTCTCTTCCCTGAAGCTGGAATGGTTCTTTTCTTGGTTCTCTTTTTAGGTTTTAATTCAACTTTCTTCATAACAGCCTTGGCCAGGCCTCATTCTAATCGGTGTTGGGAACTGTTCTTAGGTTCCATGCCACGGGCAGGGAGAGCAGGAGGAAACAGCACTTTGCAGAGGCGCTTGGGAGCCGGGCATCCACCTGGGGCCAGTAGACGTCAAGCCTGAGTGGGGGATGCCCCCTGGGGAAGGCGTTCAAGGTCCAGACCCAGGTACTGAGGAGCATCTCAGTCAGGACCCTGGAGATGAGACGCGGGTGTTCCAGGAGCAAGGTGAGTAAGATGCAGACAGTGAGGATGTCAGGGCACAGAAAACTGTGCTGTGCAGTCGACCCCCTTCAGAAGCCCAGCAATGGAGAAACTAAGTTACCCGTGAGATGTAATTATGAATTTTCTTGGCTACTTCCTGGACCTTAGGAAATAGATGAAGTGAAATTGTTTCTTCTCCCTTCACACTCTGGTTTCTGGAGGTGACATCTGGGATCATGGTGTCTTATTATTTCTCTCTTCTTTCCCTCAGATCCCTTCTAGAAACCACCAGAAAATATTCAGCTGACATGCAGGAAAACTTTTTCAGTGGGCAGACAAACCATATCCCCCAAAGTAATACGTGGCTTTGTTTTTTTTGTTTTTTTTTTTTTTACTGAATCTCAAAGGGGCTTATTCCCAGAGTGTGGCTAGGGAGCATGGGTCATCCTGAAGGGACAGGGCTGGGACAATCTTGCCAGCTCAGAACAGGGCAGGGGACACCCAGGCCCCAGCTGAGAACAGGGCAAGGGACACCCAGGCCCCAGCTGAGAACAGAGCAGGAGACACCCAGGCCCCTGTGTGTGGGAAAGTGTGGCACCAAAGTGAAAAGTGATTCTGTCTAGAGTCTCCTGGTTCCTGAGATTATGTACATCGGGTGGGGGACACCTTTGAACGAGCTGACAGCATGACAGCGCCGATCCTTCTCATCTTTCTTATGTTTTTTGTCCCTGCTCAGCACTGCCTGTTCTGCAGCCGGGTCCTGGCCTCCCCACGATGAATGCCAGGGACCAAGAGGTGGCAGCCGGATTCTTTACTGGATCGCAGGTGAGCTCTGATTCTTCCTTTCTGGAAATCGTGATGTTGCTTTGATTGAGGCTCACGTTCCCCAAGGTTTCTCTGCACAGCAATGCGCCCTCCCTGCCCCCAAGTTGAGTCATTCTCCCTTCCTAGTCCATGGACCTGATGGTGTGGTTTCCCTCACTGAGCCACCATCCCCAGTTGTTAATTTGCCTTGAACTTTATGTCTAGACCCTGAGCCGCAGATGGACTCTTTTTAGCTGTTACAGATAGAAACCCCCTAGGACTATCTGGGCCATCCTGGTTGGCCCTGAGATAACTCTTTGTAGTGCCCTTTATGGTTACTTCTGCTGCTGCTTTTTCTGTTTTGGAAACTCCCCTGTCCCCTAACATCAGCAGGAATATGGCTGACTCAAGGTTGGGGCTTCCAGGAGCATTGAGCAGGGTGGTCTCTGTGGCCACACAGGCCACACTGGGAGCTGGACCTTGTTAACATTACGCATCTGCCACAAATGGGATAACTGAAGCATAGATGGGATGCTGTCTCTTCCACAGGGTGCTGAGAGCTGTCAGGAAGGTGGGGGCTTTCCAGTGGGGCATTTTCCTCAAGGAGGCGAGTCTAAAAGAGTTCCTTGAAGAAGAAAAGGTGTTGTTTGGCAGAAAAAAGAAGGAGGTTAAGTCTGGCCCTGCTCAAGCCGTATTTGGGCAAGGCTGGATGCAGGCATCATTTTCCATTTCTGTTCTCCAGGGACATGCTTTGGAGGGGATGAGGAATGACATCAGTGCCTTTCAGTTTGGTTGGACCCTCCCTTGTACCGTAATAGTTCTTCATAGTGTAGTGAGTGGGAAATTACGGATGCATTTACTTTATTGCAGTCTTGTTCTTTTTTTTTTTTTTTTTTTTTTTTTTTTTTTTTTAGACGGGGTTTCACCATGTTGGTCAGGCTGGTGATACGCTCGCCTTGGCCTCCAAAGTGCTTGGATTACAGGCGTGATGTTCTTTTTTTTTTTTTTTGCCTCGTTCTTAAGACAGGGCTTGCCCGAATGTGAACTTCGTTCTTGATGAGAAGGTAAATAGCGGCTGCCAGTCTCTGACAAGCATGAGGTGTGAGTGGAGGCTACTGCAGAGTGGAAATGGGGTGCCTTGGTTGTGGGGCAAGCTGAACCCCAGCTGCAGAGGCTCAAAACTGCAGTGGCTCAAACAAGTGGACTGTTCCCATTAGACTGTTGGGAGGAAGCTGGTTCTGCCCTCAGGGCATCTTCAGGCTCTGCTCTTCCTCCTTTCATTGCCTGTGTTCACTCCTGCTTTTAGGCTCTTCACCTTTAAGATTAGTTTTTTATTTTTTTGAGACGGGGTCTTGCTCTGTCACTTAGGCTAGAGTGCAGTGGCGCAATCCCGGCTCACTGCAGCACTGACCTCCCAGGCTGGAGTGATCCTCCTACCTAAGCCTTCTCAGTAGCTGGGGCCGTAGGTGTGCGCCACCTATGGCCTGTGCGCCACAGGACTAATAAAAATTAGTCCTGGCTAATTTTTATATGTTTTGTAGAGATGGGGTTTTGTCCTGCTGCCCAGGCTGGTCTTGAACTTCTGGCCTCAATCAATCCTCCCTGCTTTAGCCTACCAAAATGCTGGGATTATAGACATGAGCCACTGCCTTCGGCCTGGGATTCTTTCTTTATTCATAGCAATGTCCTGTTGTTGCAGGGGTTGGGGCCATTTAAAGATATGGCCCTGGCCTTCCCTGAGGAGGAGTGGAGGCATGTGACCCCAGCCCAGATAGACTGCTTTGGAGAGTATGTGGAACCGCAGGACTGCAGGGTCTCTCCAGGTAAGACTGTCTCCACCCACAGGTGAGGAGCTGGGGAGTTCTGAAAGCTCAGGTCAGGATGCTGCTGTAGCTCTGGCGCACCTGGCAAAGGAAGGGGGAGTTCATGACAGGCGGGTAAATGGGTCTAGCATGGGCCACAGGCACGAGGAGCTGAATGATGGAGCAGGAAAACATGAGGCTGTTATTCTGGCTATGTGGAGACAGGTAGGTCACGAGGATCCCCAAACACCTACACTGTATACATGATTAATAAAGACGCTAAGGGCTTGAAAGCAAGATACCAACAGCAAAAGATGGGGCGTCTGAGCGTGTTCAGATATTTATTGAGTGTTTCCTGCGTGTGGGCCCTGTGTTTGTGGCTTTCTCTTGGGTCAGGAAGTAGGCAGGACTAATGCGCGCAAAAGCGTCGGTGCTCACAGTGTGCACGTAGGAGGACTTGAGGGGGCTTCATGACGGGAGAGGCTGAAGTGGCCCGAGTTGCAGAGGAAGCAGAGCTGCGCTGGGCCTCAGGTGGTGGCTGGCTTTGACCTGGGCTCAGAGCCCGCGGGGATGCGGCCGTCGTGTGTGACAGCATCTCATGGGAGGAGGATCAGCGAGAGAGAGCCCACAGGGTCTGCCATCGGAGCACACTGCAGGGCTTTGTGGGTGCCAGGGTGAAGGGCAGTATGAAGAATCTGTGTGGGTGGAATGAGGACACCGGCGGGGAGAGGAAACACTGTGGCTGGAATGGACCTCTCCTTGTTCTCTGATTTTCTTTTTTGTCTCATCACTTCTTTGTGAGTTGTGCACTGACCATCCATCCGTACTGACCCCACCTGGCCTTTCCTTATCCTGAAATGCCTTGAAGGATGAGCGAGAGTATCCCTGTGCTTCCTCCAGGACATAAGAGAATCCTTTCTGGCCGTCTACCACTCGCTGACCCTGACTTTGAGCATCTCCCTTGACTTTTCCATGTCTTGGTTTCCTCTGCTCTGCCATGGACTATTCATAGAATCTGTCCTCATGGTGCTGTGAGGATGAAGGGAGGTGATACATCTAAATGTGTGCTGATCATGGTAGTGTTAGATCATTTAGTTAGTGGTGTAAATATTACTAAGGGATTCTTGTATGAGCCATCAGCCGTCACTCATTTATTCACCACAGAGGTACACTTGGCACCTGCTGTGTGGCCAGTGCTTTTCTGGTCTCTATGAAGAGTTAAAAATAAAGGCACTTGCCTGTGGGGTCTTAGAGTTCAGGGGAAGAGGTCAAGTGGATGTAACAGTGGGATAGGGCAAGGGGAACTGGGCTCCTGGGAGACCTGGGTCCAGGGCACAGTTGACACAGCATGACAGTGACGTGAGTGGCAGAAAGAAGCCAGCATATTTTACATGGAGATGTGTGACTGCTGTAATAGCAGAGGATGACAGAACAAAGCAGGGGCTCAAGTGATGAGCCCCAGACAAAGGTGCCAATGTCCTGGTGCCAGGGTCATCCTCAGAGGTGTTCCCCTGCTAATAATACTGCTGTGTGGTGAAGATTCTTCCCTGCCCCCCATTCGCAGAGGGTTTTCATGCCCTCCTGGCCATTTCTGACCATTCTGGAGACTCTGGTTCTGTCCTTGTCCCCTCACCAGCTCAGTGTCTCAGAACCCAGAGCAACTCAAGCCCATACCTGAACATGTCTGCCAAGGCCAGATGACATGAAGGCCTGTTTCCCGAGTGTACCATCCACTCACCGTCCAGCTTTTAGGCCTTCTGGGATTCGCACTTGGGGCTGGGCACATAGGGCAGGGTTGGGCTAGCTGGTTGCTCAGATCAGTTCCAGTTTTTTGTCTCTTCTCATTAGTGAACGATGAAGTGCAGACCTTGTCATCTGGGTTGTAATTGCAGTAATGGTCACAAGAACTGGAGTAGGAACTCATAAAATGATTTGGAATCATGCAAAAAGTAGCAGGTGCAGAAACCTGAATGCAGGACTCTACAGGCAGGTTCCCAGGATGGCGAGGGTCCTGGAGTGAAAGATCAGTGCTCAGAGGAGTAAGGAGGAGGTAGGAGTGAGCAGAGTGAGGCCGGCCATGAGAACTCTGGCTCCCTGTTTTAAAATTTTTTCTGCACAGAGTAACATGATGGAAGTTTTACTTGAGGAAAATTGGATTGACGGCAGGATACGGCTAGCCTGGACCCTCGCTCCTTGTTTTAAAACTTTTTCTGCACAGAGTATCGTGATAGAAGTTTTACTTGAGGAAAATTGGATTGATGGCAGGATATAGCCAGCCTCGACTCTGGCTCCTCGTTTTAAATTTTTTTCTGCACAGAGTAACATGATGAAAATTTTACTTGAGGAAAATTGGATTGATGGTAGGCTATAGCCAACCTGGAGGTTTGAAATCATGTAGGCACCAGAGTAAGAGCAGGAACCAGGCCAGTGGCCATGAAGAAGGGGGTTTACTGAAACATGCTTCCAAGGATTGGCCACAGATTGGCCAGAGGAGAGGAAAGAGAAGAGTCAGAGAGAAGTCTCTGTCTTAGGATCCTGGCTAAGAAACTGGAAAAGTTATGTTGCTACTGTCAGAAAGGGAGGGAAGCATTTTCCTAAGGGGGAGGGAGAATGGAAAATTCCATTTGTTGACTTTGAGATCTAAGTGGACAGTCCCTGGAAGTAGCTGCAAGTCAGGTACATGGTCTGGGGATTAAAATAATATCACCAGCCATTGCATTCCTGCTCCATGTGTGCAGCAAACTTCATGAGTGTACAAATCACTTTGAAGGTGAATAATGTAAGGCTCAGAGAGGTTAATTGATTTTCCCATGATCACACAGCAATTGAGCAGCCAGTGCAGCACTTTAGACCCAGGTTTCTCACTGCTAGGTCCCTTCTCTTCCACTACTGCGTCTTTCTCCCAGTGTCTGTATTTATGCTTAGATATCTTATTGTATTTATTTTTCCCCCAGTTTTATATTTTGAACTCTTACTATACAAATTTTCAAACATACAGAATAGCTAAGACTAGTACAGGGAACACACTTAGGCCTTTATCTAGATTCACCAATTGTTAACATTTGCCCTATTTATTTGTATAATGTGTGTTTTTTTGGAATGATCTGGAAGTTGGAAGTGTCTCAATCATAAATACTTCAGCATATGCCTAACAATGACATTCCCAACATAGTCCAGTAGCATAATTCCATATAAGAAAATAAACGCAAATTCCATATATGTAACATCTAGTGCGTAGTCAGATTTTCCTAGGATCTGGTTGTGGTTTGTGCATTGCATTTAGTTTTACTTTTCCTGTTTATAACACCTCAAAACTGAAAACTACCCAAATGAACATCAGTCAAATTAATTCCTGCTTATTAATTTGCAAGCTATATATATTGCAATATGTATATTGTGAGCTACTTACTAATTTGTAAAATATATATTGCAACCTATACATATTACAATATATATATTGCAACCTATATATATATTTCAATGTATATTACAATCTATATATACATATACTAACCTTATTGCACTATATAACATACATATACACATATATACACATACATATACAGTGGAATACTATACACCAATGAAAAAGAATAAGCTGCAGCTTTAGATCTTGACACAGGGGAATGTCACAAACATATTAAGCAGAAGAGGCCAGAAACAATGTGTGAGACAGTTACATGAAGTTCAAGAACAGGTAAAAAAAAGTCTGGACAGTGTGTTCCCTTTGGGGACAGGGTATAGTAATGGAGGAGATGAAAAAGGGGGCTTCTAGGGGTTGGTTATGTTCTGTTTGTTGAACTGAATGCTGTTTACCAGGTTGGGTTCATTAAGAAAATTCTTTGCACAGGGTGTGGTGACCCACACCTGTAATCCCAGCACTCAGGGAGGCAGAGGCAGGAGGGTCACTTGAGCCCAATAATTTGAGACCAGCCTGGGCAACATAGTGAGACCCCCATCTTCACAAAAAGGAAAAAAAGGGTAACTTGAAATTTTTTAGCCAGCGCTGGATCCAAAAGAATAAAAATAAAATTCTTTGGATGTACAAAACATAAATGGTTTGTACACTTTTACTTTCATGAAAAGTTTACAGAACGAAGAAACAAATCCAAGCTGATATGTATGTATTTCATATTTTATCAAACAAGGAGGCATATAATGTCATTTTTTTTGCCTTCTAATCACCTTGCCTAAAAGGACTCTTTTCCCCTTTAAGTGCCACTTATTTCTCCCTTTCTTTTTTTTCTCTTGGCCTCTTTGTTCCCCAATACCTTTTCTTTTTTTCTCCTCCCTTTCCTCTCACTCTTGTGTAAGCACCTGTTCCATTAATCTAGAGAGATAAGAAGGATTGGAGTGAGGATGAAGGGAGAGGCCGAGCATTTCAGCAGCGTCACGGCCTCAGTCCTGATAAATGTGCTACCGGGGGGCATTCTCCTGCAGGAATCTCAGTGAAGCCTGCTTCATTCATTCAGCCAGCAGTTAGCAAGCGTCTTCCCAGAGTCAGTCCTCTGCCAGCCTCCTAGGAGACCCAGTTGAATAAACCTGGTTAGGCAGATGGAGCATGTGGGCAGGACAGAGAGCTGAGCAGGCACCTGGAAGGTCTGGAGAACTTCATGCTGCCCCGTGCTACAGCAGGCGTGGAATTGTTCAGAGAAGGCACAGGACATCTGGATGAATGGGGACAGCATTTCCAACAAGGTGGCATGTAAATAGGTACCGAATAATAAAGTAGGTGCACAGTGCTGAAGAGGCCCAGAGTAAGAAAATAATCATGGTGAGTGTCTCTAAGGAAATTTATTGAGCTACATTTTGAAGGAAGTAAGAGTCTAGATTAGCAGCAAGATAAGTGGGTGGCACTGGAGTTTGGCATACTCTTCTGTAAAAAGACATGGAGGTGGAAAGAAGTCAGGAAAGCCTGAGTTGAGGTTGTTGGTCGAAGGAAACAGAGAAGGAACTGTCAACAGGACCCCTGTGAAGCAGAGTTCTAACATGTAAATGGCTACCACAGAATCAATCTTTATCTCCTCCTGTCCTGTAGGCATTGGGAGCAAGGAAAAGGAGGCAAAACCCCCCCAGGAAGACCTGAAAGGGGCGCTGGCGGCACTGACATCAGAGAGGTTTGGGGAAGCTGCTCTCCAGGGCCCTGGGCTCATAAGGGCCTGTGAGCAGGAGCCCGGTAGCTCTGGGGGTGGTGCGCCTGGGCTTCCTCCTCCCCAGCACGGTTCCATCCCCCTGCCTGACGAAGTCAAAACGCACAGCTCCTTCTGGAAGCCCTTCCAGTGCCCCGAGTGTGGAAAAGGATTCAGTCGGAGCTCCAATCTCGTCAGGCACCAGCGAACCCATGAAGAGGAGAAGTCCTATGGCTGTGTGGAGTGTGGGAAGGGCTTTACCCTGAGAGAGTACCTGATGAAGCACCAGAGAACTCACCTTGGAAAGAGGCCCTATGTGTGCAGCGAGTGTTGGAAAACCTTCAGCCAGAGACACCACTTGGAGGTGCACCAGCGCAGCCACACCGGGGAGAAGCCCTACAAGTGTGGGGACTGCTGGAAGAGCTTCAGCCGTAGGCAGCACCTGCAGGTGCACCGGAGGACGCACACTGGCGAGAAGCCCTACACCTGCGAGTGCGGCAAGAGCTTCAGCAGGAATGCCAACCTGGCAGTGCACCGGCGTGCCCACACGGGTGAGAAGCCGTATGGGTGCCAAGTGTGCGGGAAGCGGTTCAGCAAAGGGGAGCGGCTGGTCCGACACCAGAGAATCCACACAGGGGAGAAGCCCTACCACTGTCCTGCCTGTGGGCGAAGCTTCAACCAGAGGTCCATCCTCAACCGGCACCAGAAGACCCAGCACCGCCAGGAGCCGCTGGTGCAGTGAGCACAGCAGGTGGCAGGCAGCACTGTCATTCGCCCTCACTGCAGGGCCTTGTGGGGCGCACAGTGACGGCTGCCAGAAAGCACTGGTCCCATCGCCTTCCCACCCACTCACACACGCAGGAAAGGCAAGGCCTGGCTTACTTAGAGCTTCCAGAGCACAGCTGCTCCCATCTCTTACCCAAGTGGTGCTAAACAATTTTTCTTCCTGTGTTTGAGGGAAGCAGTCTCCTGCGGTTCAGTTCAGGCTGAGCTTTTCTCCTTCAGTGGATTGTCCATGTCCCCTCACTGAACAAGGCTGGGAGTAAAGGCAAAACCTTGACATGTGCTGGCAGCTGGGATCTCATCTTCCTGAGGGCTCTGTCCTGCCTGCAGGGTCATTAGCTTAGACTCTTCCCCCACCTCTCTTTTCCATTGAACAAACATTTATTGGACATCCTCTGCACTGCTGGCCGTGGGAATGCAGTGGTGAATGAAAGACGAGACCTTACTTTCCTGGGGCTTGTGCTGTGCATTGGGGACACATGTAGCAGCTCATGACCCAAGATGTTTCCAGGGTGTCTGTGCTGCGTACCCGCGAGAGTGTTTTCCCACCCCCACTCCTGCCCTTCTGCTCCTCCCTGGATCTTCCCACCCCAGCCGGGATCTGCTGTCAGGCAGCTGTGTGGATTTTACATTACTTAGAGCCTCCTCTGTGTTGGGCTGACATTCTGTCCTCATCTGTAAAATTTCCCCATCCATTATTCCTTGCACTATAACAACTGTCAATACACCAACTATTAGGAAGTTACTATTTTGCTGTTGATCACTGAGTAAACATTAGAGTATTTTAAAAAACAGTTCTCTAGAAAACTGGTATCATTAAAATGAGTCTGAAAGATGAACTGGTATTGACGCTTATATTTGATGGCTCTTTATAGTACATAACATTATTTTCTCCCCTTTCTCATTTGACCCATTTCCCAAGTATTTATTGAGGCCCTGTAACATGCCAGGAACTCTTTTGGGTGCTTGAGACGCATCCATGAATAAAACGGGGAGAAGCCCTTGACCTCGTAGAGCTTACATCTTGTGGATGTACTTGATCTTCAGAACCCGTGGATATTCCTGCAAATCCTCTGGGCCTGTTTTCACGGCTTTGTCAGCATCTTGCCCTGAAATGCATTCACCACCTACCTCTTGCTACTAAATGGTCTCTGCACTCTAGACCCTTGTCATCCAAGGCACTCGGGGTCCTGGACGCCCACTGGGGATGATGAGCTGGTAGCGACCTGTTTTGCATGAGTGCCAAGTCAGGAAAAATGAAGATGTTTGTAGGCATTTAAAAAATACACATTTCTTTAAAAATGAGATGATGCAATATTTGTAAACTGTTGAAGATTCCTTATTGTGCCATCACTAAAGGATTTCATTTCTGTTAAAGTTCTGGAAGCTGCATAACTAGTGTGGACTGACTGCTGTGTCACTGTTGTGCTGTGCCTTTGAACCCTGGCTGAGTGAGTTTGTCTTTTGTTGACAGTGTGCTATAATTGCGAAATGTGGTTTGTCTTCTGATGCTGCTTACTACAAGATTCTTTTACTGATATATTTTTTTTTCATTTTCCATTGTAAATAAGGTAAATGATGATGACTAACACAAAGCTGTATTAGTTCACTTTGAAATGTGGTTTTATCACCTGTTCTTGGTAGGTAGCATGGTGTTTAATTTTGACTTAGCAAATGACCCTCGTTGGTCTTCCTGGCCCATTAGTTGTGCTTACGAGGCTGCACTGACAGGGTCATAGCTGTATCTGAGATATCTACACAGGGCTGCTGCTGCTCTTCTGTGATACTGAGATCCACGTGCAAAATCAGCTTCCGTCCCTCCCCAGTTATCAGAGCAGCTAGGCAGGGCTGATGGCAGGGCTGATAGCCAGGCAGACTCAGCTTGAGGCTTCTGGCCTGAGCATGGCCTTCCCCAAAGGCTGGAATTCCAAAGGCAGGTGGGGATTGGGGAAGCCTCTGGGGGCTCGTTGTCACTCATCATTCTGTTTACCTGAATCATGGATGCTCTTTTATTGCACACTGAGCTAGCAGGCTTCTGGGTTTCAGTGAGTTGGAATTTCTCAGCAGAAGCTTCAGTAGGAGCTGGGCCTTGCTGACTTTCCCATCTGGCCTCTTCCCTATCTCCTGTGGAGCCAAGAGTTTAGGACAGTGTCTCAGAAAAGCCTTTTAATAGAGGGTTCTTCCCATGGGATTGTGGTAGTCTGATTTTTCATATCTATTCAAATATTAAGAAATATTTTGTTTTCTGTATTTTTCTATTCTTTAGAAATTTTTTTATAATAGATCATTTCAAACCTACATAAATGAATACTTATGTATTTCTCATTTGACTTTATTATAAACTCAAAATCAGTCAATCTTGTTTCATCTCTGCCCACTCCTTCCTCCCCCACTGAAGTTTTGAAGTATATCCCAAGTGTTGTTTATAACCATTTCAGTGTGTATTTCTAAAAGGTAAGGGTGGCTGGGTGTGGTGGCTCACACCTATGATCCCAGCACGTTGGGAGGCTGAGGTGGCATTGCTTGAGTCCAGGAGTTCAAAACCAGCCTGAACAACATAGTGAGACCTTATCTACAAACAAAAGTTAACTGGGCATGGTGGTGCATGCTTGTGGTCCCAGCTATTCAGGAGGCTGAGGCGGGGCATCACTTGAGCCCACAAGGTTGAGATTGCAGTGAGCTGTGATTGTGCCACTGCACTCCAGCCTGGGAGACAGAGCAAGACTCTGTCTCAAAACAAAACAGTTCCTTAATGTCAAAATATCCAGTGAATTTTAAGAACCCACCTAATTTTTCAATACATTATAATTTGTTGCTTTGCCTCCTAAGTCTTATAATCTATAGTATTTATCCTTGAAATTTATTCATTTAAAAAATTGGATCATTTACCCTGGAGAGTTTTTTACATTCTGCATTTTCTTTTTTTTGTTTTGTTTTTTTTGAGATGGAGTCTCACTCTGTTGCCAGGCTGGTGTGCAGTGGCATGATCTCGGCTCACTGCAACCTCTGCCTCCTGGGTTTAAGCAATTCTGCCTCAGCCTCTGGAGTAGCTGGGATTACAGGCATGTGCCACCATGTCCAGCTAATCATCCTGCATTTTCTATTTGCATACCCATGGCATGATTTAACATATTTCCTTGCCCTCTGTATTAATTAAAAATGTACAGGATTAGAGGTGTAATCACATTCATATTTCACATTTTGGCAAAGAACATGTTATAGATTGTGACATGCCTTGTTTCTCTTCATATGATCTTAGCAGCCCAGATCTGCTTATTTCATTAGTTCTGTAAATGCTTCATCATTTAATAGTTGGAATACTTCCGTAAGAGATTTCCCTTCATTAACTTAGATTACCCTTATAGTTCATACAGGGAAGGCAAGATAAATTCTTGATCGTCCTCGTTTGCCTGTTTTCAGAATAATGGGCTAGTTACTTTTTGCTTCCTGTGAAAGCAATCAAGTCTGCAGAAATGAATGCATTAATAGATTTTTTGCTTTTATTGGTTTTTTTGAGATAGGGTCTTACTCTGTCGCCCAGGCTGGAATGCAGTGGTGCAATTGTAGCTCACTGCAGCCTCAAACCCCCAGGCTACGGTGGGTTTGTCCTTCCAGAGTGTTGAAATTACAGGTGTGAGCCACTGTGCCTAGCCTGCACTCATGGATTTAAACATACTTGATTGGCCCACTGCAGTTATAATTTGATGCTCAAATTATTTCACCTTTGACCAGTGGAAGCCTCTACACCTTGGCTCCTGAATCCTTTTGACACAAACCTAACCCTCATTGACAGCTTCTTTGCTTTCTGGCATGACAAGATGTTCCAGGTGAATGTTCCACATTTACTGCCCCTTTTGAGAGTGAAAGTGAGTGCTGTTGATTTTCCTGGGACAGTAGTGTAAACCGGTACTCTCCAGGTCAAATAGGGGCACTTGGTCAACTCATAGATGGGCCTCCCTTTGTATGACAAGGCATCTGTGGTTGCCTCACATTGTGATGATGCTGTATGCCTTCAGTGTCTGGCTGCATGTGCCATGCTGCTGGGTAATGAGGGAGGCTGTTGTCCTTTGCAAGAGAAACTGTTTTATCCTGGGGGTGGTGGTAGAGCCAGGTAACTCCCTAAGGTCTGTCCTGGGGAGATACTTTCTTTCTTTCTTTTTTTTTTTTTTCTTTCCCTGGGTTGTCAGCATTTTTGCAAGCACTGGGGACATATTTCATCATGAAAGTTTGGTTCTTGTCATAATATGTGCCATGGGTGGTGTTTGCAGGCTGATTACACTTAAATACTTTCAATACCTGTTTTTTTCCCAGCTGAGGAGCAAGGAGAACCTTTGTTTCTTAAAAAACAAACTGGTTTTGGCCGGGTGCAGTGGCTCACGCCTGTCATCCCAGCACTTTTGGGAGGCCAAGCAGGCGGTTCACCTGAGGTCAGGAGTTTGAGACCAGCCTGGACAACATGGTGTAACCCTGTCTCTACTAAAAATACAAAAATTAGCCAGATGTGGTGGTGGGCACCCGAGGCAAGAGAATCACTTGAACCTGGGAGGCAGAGGTCGCATTGAGCAGAGCTCGTGCCACTGCACTCCAGTCTGGGTGACAGAGCAAGATTCTGTCTCAATAACAGTAATAATGAGCTGGTTTCAAGTCCCCTCCCTCTCCACTTTACATCACAGATAATGATGTAACCCACTTCTGAGACAAGGAAAATGACAGGCAGCAACACGTTTCTCCAGCATGTTCTTGCTCTTAAACTTCGCCAGGGTTTCTCAACCCCTGCACTGTTAGCGTTTTGTGCCAGATAATTCTCTGTTGGCAGCTGTCCTGGTTGTTTTATGCATTGTAGGATGTTTAGTAGCAATCCTGGCCTCAACCTACCAGATGCCAGTAGCACTCACTGGCTGTGACAACCATGTTTCTGGAGGAGCAGTCTGGCTTTCAGGAAGAGCAAATAGTTTGATGTCCCCTTGGGGAGGCAGAGTCGACCTTAGCTGAGAATCACTGCTCTTAGCATTCAGGATAATACCTTACCTCAATTAGGTATTTTAGCTATTGAGAGGAGGACTGGAACTCCACCTCCATGTTTCTTGCAGAGTTTGAAGTATCCACCTAGTTCCTAGAAAACAAAGGAGTTTTACTAGAGATCACATGGGGGTAAAGATAGTATTGGCAGGCAGAGCCAAGAGCTATTGAAGTAGACTCCCAGGGTAGGGGCCTGCAAGTCTGTTAACAAGCAGCCTCTGGCACTGCTGCTTTGGGTTCCTGTCAGGCAGGCCTCTGCCCCGGTGCCTCTGCATCACAACGAGTCTCTGCTTGGATGTAGACTAACGTTCCCTTAGCAAGGGCCACTTAAGTGCAGTGCAGTCAATCACAGGCTCTTTGTTAGTGATCTGTAGCTGTTTGTTGAGCCTCCAATCACAGTTATACTGAATTCATTTACCAGAAGTTCTCCAAGCCAAAGAAATTCACTTGGGCTTCTCAATTTTGAATTTCTGTCTTACCTATTTTCTGTATGATCTCAGTGAAGGATATACTTCCAGAGAGCAATCTTGCCCAGCGCATGCCCGGGATCAATATGTTTTGATAAAAAAAAAAAAAAAAAAAACTCAACAAAAATTGGCTATGAAGCAGGGAGGGCAGGCAATATCCTTTTTTGTCACTGAGAATTTAAACTGCTGGGAGAGGGAGGATGGAAATGCTTCGGTAGTGTATGTGTTGTGCCCTGAGAAGCAAAGGGATGTGGGAGGAGCAATTTGGCTTTCAGGAAGAGCAAATGGTTTTACTGCCACAGCCACTAGCCATAGCTCTGCTTTGTCATCTGAGTGGCCGGAGACTAGGAAATGGTAGCAAACCCAAGAGCTTGCTTCATGTTTTTCCTTCCTGTCAAAAAGTGCAGTCTCTTGAGAAGGTGGTGAAGAGCTTTTAGATAGAGATTGGGAGGAGAGAGATGGTAGAAGTCTTTATTTACCTCCTGTATTAGTCTCTTCTCACGCTGCTGTAAGAACTGCCTAAGACTGGGTAATTAATAAAGGAAAGAGGTTTAATTGACTCACAGTTCCTCAGGTGTAGGGAGGCCTCAGGAAACTTACAATCTTGGTGGAAGGGGACACAAACATGTATTTCTTCACATGGTAGCAGGAAGGAGAAGTACTGAGCAAAGTGGGAAAATCCCCTCACAAAACTTAGTTCTTATGAGAACTCACTATCATGAGAACAGCATGGGGTAACCACCCTCATAATTCAATTACCCACCATCGGGTCCTTCCTACAACATGTGGGGATTATGGAAACTGCAATTCAAGATGAGATTTGGGTGGGGAAACAGCCAAACCATATCACCTCCTGTCCTTGACTCCCACCTCCAGGAGTTGAGTATTATACTATTTCTGCAACTGCAGAAATTTGGAGGAAAACCGAGTCTATATTATCTAGGAAATTCACTAACTTCTGAAAACAGTCTCAGCCTGTTATATGAAAAGGGAAAATATGAAAAGAAGTTTATCATTGATAGCCAGTTTTCTCACCATTTTTCCAGTCCTCATTTCTAAGTGTTTCTGCTGTCTAGACTAAACTTCTGGTGGAAAGAATGGAAAATAAGTAATGGAAAAAAATCAACAGTTAAAATTATGTGATATTAGCCCATATATATACCAATGAACTACAACAAAAGTTTCAGAAATGAACTAGGCTCTCTATATAGATCTAATATGTGATAAAGATGGTATCTGAAATCACTAGGGCAGAGATCGATTTTTTTAAAAAATGCTGTTGGGATAAGTGATGATCTGTATGCAGCACAGTTAAGATCGCCTACCAAGGAGAATGATGAGGAATGTCATATTAAATAGCTCAGGAAGCCCCATACCAATCAGGAAGCTATTTGCTTCTTAACAATCACAAGAGACAGGACTCATCATTTTCTTCAACTTATTTTTTGTCTCTCTTTTTTTCTTCTTATTTTTTTAATAGAGATGGGGGTCTTACTCTATTGTCTAGGTTGGTCTGGAACTCCTGGCCTGAAATAATCTTCCTGCCTTGACCTCCGAAAGTGCTGGGATTACAGGTGTGAGCCATGGAGCCTAGCCATTTTTGTTCTCTCTCCCTCTTTCTTTTCTTCTCTCTCTCTTTTTTTTTTTTTAAACAGTCTTGTTCTGTCACCGAGGTTGGAGTCCAGTGGTGCCATCTTGGCTCACTGCAACTTCTGCCTCCTGGGTTCCAGTGATTCTTGTGCCTCAGCCTCTTAAGTAGCTGGGACTACAGGCATGTGCCACCAAGCCTGACTAATTTTTGTATTTTTATTAGAGATGGGGTTTTGCCATGTTAGCCAGCCTGGTCTCGAACTCCTGGCTTCAAACCATCTTCTACCCAACTCAGCCTCCCAAAGTGCTGGGATTACAGGCGTGAGCCACTGCACCTGGCAAAATTCAGGGTATCTTATAAGATTTTTTTTGGGTCCAAACTCATATAAATTATGCTTGTGGCTTTTGTTCCTTTTAACTAAGGTGCATATAAGATTTTACAGTTGTTTTGTGTTTTTTTTTTTTTTTTTT
>NW_022437099.1:0-18677 GCF_009761245.1 Sapajus apella | reverse complement strand
TTTTTTTTTCTCATTTCTGCAAAGAAAGTCAATGGTAGCTTAATGGGGATAGCATTCAATGTATAAATTACTTTGAGCAGTATGGCCATTTTCATGATATTGATTCTTCCTAACCATGAGCATGGAATGTTTTTCCATTTGTTGTGTCCTCTCTTATTTCGCGAGCAGTGGTTTGTTTTTGTTCTTGAAGAGGTCCTTCATATCACTTGTAAGTTATATTCCTAGGTATTTTATTTTCTTTGTAGCAATTGTGAATGAGAGTTCACTCATGATTTGGCTCTCTGTTTGTCTGTTATTGGTGTATAGGAATGCTTGTCATTTTTACACATTTAGTTTGTATCCTGAGACTTTGCTGAAGTTGCTTATCCGCTTAAGGAGATTTTGGGCTGAGATGATGGGGTTTTCTAAATATACAATCATGTCATCTGCAAAAAGAGAAAATTTGACTTCCTCTTTTCCTAATTAAATACCTTTATTTCTTTCTCTTGCCTGATTGCCCTGGCCAGAAGTTTCAATACTATTTGAATAGGAGTGGTGAGAGGGCATCCTTGTCTTGTGCTGGTTTTTAAAGGGAATGCTTCCAGTTTTTGCCCACTCAGTATGGTATTGGCTGTTGGTTTGTCATAAATAGCTGTTATTTTGAGATACATTCCATAAATACCTAGTTATTGAGCATTTTTAGCATTACGAGCTGTTGAATTTTGTTGAAGGCCTTCTCTGCATTTATTGAGATAATCATGTGGTTTTTGTCTTTGGTTCTGTTTATGTGATAAATTATGCTTATTGATTTGCGTATGTTGAGTTAGTCCTGCAACCCAGGGATGAAGCTGACTTGATCATGATGGATAAACTTTTTGATTTGCTGTTGGATTCAGTTTGCCAGTATTTTATGGAGGATTTTCACATTGCTGTTCATCAGGGATACTGGCCTGAAATTTTCTTTTTTAGTTGTGTCTCTGCCGGGTTTTGGTATCAGGATGTTGTTGGTCTCATAAAATGAGTTAGGGAGGATTCTCTTTTTGTATTGTTTGGAATAGTTTCAGAAGGAATGGTACCAACTCCTCTTTGTACCTCTGGTAGAATTTGGCTGTGAACTCGTCTGGTACTGGACTTTTTTGTTGGTTGGCTATTAATTACTGCCTCAATTTCAGTACTTGTTATTGGTCTATTCAGGGATTCGACTTCTTTCCGGTTTAGTCTTGGGAGGGTGTAAGTGTCCAGGAATTTATTCATTTCTTCTAGATTTTCTGGTTTATTGGCATAGAGGTGCTTACAGTATTCTCTGATGGTAGCTTGTATTTCTGTGGGATAAGTGGTGATATCCCCTTTATCATTTTTTATTGCATCTATTTGATTCTTCTCTCTTTTCTTTATTAGTCTGGCTAGCAGTCTATCTGTTTTGTTGATCTTTTCAGAAAACCAGCTAGCTCCTGAATTCATTGATTTTTTTGAAGGGTTTTTTGTGTCTCTATCTCCTTCACTTCTGCTCTTAGTTATTTCTTATCTTCTGCTAGCTTTTGAATTTGTCCTTTCTCCTCTAGTTCTTTTAATTGTGACATTAGGGTGTGGATTTTAGATCTTTCCTCCTTTCTCTTGTGGGCATTTAGTGCTATAAATTTCCCTCTACATACTGCTTCAAATGTGTCCCATCTGTCATGTTTTTAAAACATGTCTGCTAATTCTTTGACACTCTTTCCACCAAGAGTTGGGGTCCAATTCCTCTCCTCTTGAAACTGACCAAAGTAACTCACTTCTAACAAATGAAAAGTGAGGGCAGTGATGCTGTGTTACTTCTCAGTCTGGGTCATAAGAGGTGGTATGTGGGATGCTTGCCATTGGAACAGAGCTGCCATGCTGGGAGGAAGCCCCTGCCACATTGACAGCCTGCACAGAGGTATTCCAGCAACAGTCCTCACTGTAGTTACAGCACCGACCAAGTCTGTAAGAGTGACTAAGCTTCTGAATCTTTTATGGTTGCATTGTGTGTGAGAAAGGGAATGTTCCTCTCCCCATACCTCTGAGCAAGCAGTCTGCAGGCCAGGACTAGAGCCCATCTAGAAAGGCATTTGCCATAAGAGAAGGATCATCTTAATGTATTCCGTTGACTTTAGAAGACTGTGTTCGGGCTTTCCCCTGACTTTTTTAATGTCTCAAAGCTAGAATTCACTAAAATAAAAAAATAAAAAGAAGACTGTGAACCAGAAAATCTCCTTACAAACCAGCAAAGAGCAAGGTTAACTGAAGGCCTTTCATATTTACCCATTGCTACCCCTCTTTGTTTTTTTTTTTTTTTTTCCTTGTTCAATTCATTTTTTTCCTATGGGGCCAAATAATTATATTCTTCACCATTACAGCAAATGCATATTGAACATTTCTTCATGTTGATATCAACTCTTCTTCATATCACTTTCACAGGCTTGAGGTGAGATTCTTTTGAGATTTTTGTGGTTTTATGGGCAGAGACCCAGGAAGGGCTGAATCTTGTCCTGCCAATCATCTCAACCCTGATGGCCCAAGGAACAACAGCAGATGGGGCTCTCCGTCCCACTGTACTAGTCTCTGAGATGCACCCAGTAACCTGCATCCTAGAGCTCATGAGGGAAGGGAGTTGTGAGATCGTGTAGGCCTGCCTTGCTCCCCACTCTCAGCCCCACATCTGAATTGAAGATCTGTGGGTCGGGCACACTGCAGGAGGGAGAATGGTGATTGGATACCAAATGGGGACTCCAAGAAGATGCACGAACAGAAGACTAATCAGGGCCATGCGGGAAGGGAAAGAAAGGGAGCTGCATCCCAGATGTTGACCCCATGAGGCACACTGCCCTTCATAAAATAGGAGCCAGTGAGATCCTGGAGCTCTGACCAAGCACACACTTAATTCTTTTTTCTTTTTTATGGATGGGATCAGGGAGACAAGGGAATGGGTTAAGGCAAAATCTCTGAGAGAAGGTCATCAGAGTTCTTTCTCCAGTGTTTTCTGTCATCATCCTTGTCATCATTGTCACCAGGCGCTGTGATCGATTCGTCTGAGGATGGGGTTATTCAGATAAACAGGAGCTTTTAGACGACTTACAGAAGAACAAATAGTCCTGTCTTGGGTAGCATTTGAGGTACACATGACTGATGCCAAGCAGAGCATGAAAAGGACTGTCACAGAATTTGCATTCTGGGGAGCTCTGGAGGGGAAAAAGACCCTCGCCTGGGCTGTGACACCGGAGGCTTCATGAAGAACATGATATTTGATCTGAGCCTTGAAGGACAAGTAGAGTTTTATAGATAGAAGTGGGCAAGTTGGGCTGCCTAAACAGCATGAGGAGAACTAAAAGCATGGTGTGTTTGGTAGAGTGGTGAATTTCAGACTGACTGGAGCAGTCAGTGGCTAGAAATGGGAAGGACTCGGACTAGAGGGCAGTTGTGACCCTCTGAGTAATTCTGTTTCCTCCTCCACACCCTTTGCAGCCTGAGTATTACCATAATTTACAGGAAACTGCATGTAACTCCTCCCATCATGAATTCATTTTTATGAGGCCTTTCTTCATCTGTTTCCTTTCCCAAGTCAATGAGTGGAGAAGCACGTTCCTAATGATTATGATAGCTGATTCCCCGCATGTTCTTCACACACACAGAAGCAATGCCAGGTCTGGTCTTTCTTTCCTTTCCATGTACATATCAGACCTTTTTTTTTTTTTTTTTTAAAAGAACACATAGTGGGATGGGTTGGGGTCTGCTCAGGAGTTCAGCAGGGTCAGACATGAGACTGTCACTGCAGACACTCAAGATGCAAGTGCCTAGAGCCACAGAAGCCCATCCAGCAGGAGGCAAAGCCAGGAGCGGGATGGCTTTTAGGAGGGTAATCAAGCCTGGCCCCAGAGCTAGGTTCACTTCAGAATGCGGGAATGGTGGTGAGGAAGAGGCTGTAGCAGAGACGATGTCTATAGGGAGCTTGGAATTTGGGCTGCATGAGGGTTGAGGATTGGAGGGACTGGGGCCTATGCGGCAGCTCTCAGAGGGGTCCCCTTCACACAGGCCATTGATCGACACAGGTCATGGACTCCTAGGAGTTCATCATTTTCGCATGCAATGTGTGACCTTTCCAACTTTCTCCAGAAGACCTGCAGGTGAATTTGCATCTGTTGATGTGGTTCTGTGTCTTTGGGTTGGAATTTATTCCTTCTTGGTATCCTGGGAGTATCCGCTGCAGGGGCCACGAAGTGCCCGTCTTGCAAATTGCCTGTTAGAGTGGTGAGGGGGGTTTCCCCAGCCATGGTGACAAGCTGGGACAACCGGGCTGTGCTTCTCCTGCCCTGTCTATAGAGCCTGTCCCTTGGGTTCACACAGGCCCTGAGAGGGAACTCTGCTGTGTCACAGCCTGTGGAACAAAGCCTTCGGGCTGAACAGTTTCCCTAGAGCCCCCTGCATGTCTTTATTCCTCAGGCAGTAGATGAAGGGATTCAGCGTGGGAGTCACCACCATGTATATCACTGAGGCTAGTGAGTCCTTGTCTGTGGAGTGGGAGGATGAGGGCCTCAGGTAGACCCCTGAGATAGTGCCATAGAAGAGGATGACCACGGTCAGGTGGGAGCCACAGGTGGAAAGGGCCTTCCACTTACCCCTGGCAGAGGGGACCCTGAGCACTGCAGCTGCAATGCGTGTGTAGGAACCGAGAATGCCAAGGAAGGGCAGGAGGACGATCAGGCCCCCCACCAGCACAATCATGAGCTGGTTGAGTCGGGTGTCAGAACAGGAGAGCTGGAGCAGGGGAATGAGGTCACAGAAGAAGTAGGGGATAACATTGCTGACACAGAAGTCCAGTTGGGCCATGAGAAGGGTGTGCAGCAGGGCATGGAGGCTGGCAATGGCCCATAAGCAGCCCAACATTAGGGTGCAGCTGCACAGGCTCATCTTAGAGGAGTAGTGCAGTGGGTGGCAGATGGCCAAGTAGTGGTCATAGGCCATTGCTGTCAGAAGGAAGTTGTCCATGTTGGCCAGCAGGATGCAGATGTAGATTTGGCCCAGGCAGGCACCGTAGGAGATGGCCTGAGTCTGTGTCTGGATGTTTACAAACATCTTGGGGACCGTGGTAGAGATGAAGCAGAAATCCACCAGGGAGAGCTGGCTGAGGAAGAAGTACATAGGGGTGTGGAGACGAGAGGCTGAGCCAATGGCCAGGATGATGAGCAGGTTTCCTGTGATGCCAACCATGTACATGGCCAGGAAGACCCCAAAGATCAGCTCCTGCTGCTCTGGCCGGCTGGAGAGCCCCAGGAGGAGGAACTCCGAGGCACTGGTGTGGTTTCTGTGCCCCATGGATGACAGGTCCTGTGGGGAGAGCAAAACCATTCGCAGACCAGCGAGAGATGAATTCCCAGGCCTCCCTTCTTTCCACCTGCAGTCCCTCAGCTCTCATCTGGGCACATCTCTGTGTTCATTTGGTACAAACCCCAAAGCAGGCTGTCAGCCTATCAAAGGAAAAGCCTCAACCAGGGAGCCCTATGGCCTCAACATACCGAGGCATCAGGGCTCAGTTAGTTTGCTGCTAAACTTCTGCTGATTCTGAACCCACCAAGCCCCATCTGCTGTCCCTCCATGGAGAATCCTGGTGGCACATGGTCATGTATTCAGTGGTGGCAGCAATAAGGCAGTTACTTAGGGTATTTTACCCCCAAGTTTTTGTCATACTCTGATTCTTTGATCTGAGCAACTGATAATTTCTCAAGATTAAGTAAAGAGCTATAGAAATGTAGTTTCTTCCCACTCCCAGTAAGGGGGGCCACCTGAATGTTGTTTCTGTATGGAATTCTGGAAGCATAATGGCACATGTGCAGAATCAGAGGGTGCTGTAGGCACCCACCCTCCTTCCCCCTAAGATTTTGTCTCCTTTGGCCCCCACCCAGGCAGAGCCCAGGACTCGGGGGGCTGTGGCTGCTGCTCATCACCACCTCTGGACAGCTTGGCCCTGGGGATGCTGCTGAGGGGGAAGGTCAGGGCAAACCTGGACAGGGGAGCCTATTGACAGGGCTAGCTCAGCCATCCTTTCTGTCTGCACTCACCCAAGAAGGGCCTCACCTCTGGAGGGTGAACAGAGAAGGGTGGGAGGCAGATACCAAGGAGGAACTACAGCTGTAACACTCCCCAGGGTCCTGGAGACCACAGCAAAGCCACACAGGGACCCCACTAAATTGGAATTCATAATAGTTTGAAGAGTTCAGCTGATGTTTCATTAGATATAAAGCATTTTTTGTGGCTTCAAAAGAAAGAGTGGGACGTGGGTCCTATCATAAAGTGAATCTGGAAAGAGAAAGGGAAGCAGGAGAATGCAGGGTTAGTGTGCTGATTGGGAGTGGGACACAGGTAATGGGAAATCCGTAGGGGAAAGCAATGGGGTGGGGTTCTGGCCACATGGGAACTGAGCAGGAGATGAGAAGGGGAAGCAGCCAATGAATGTGGTACTCTTGTCTGCTTAAAGGCATGTTTGTGAGAATTAAATGAGGAAATGCACATGTGTGCTTAGAACAGGGCATTGCACATAGGCACACAGTGAGCACTGGCTATTATTATTATTCAATTAAGTTTTAGAGGCAAAGTGATTTTAATACCAAACTAAACAAGGACAATAAAAAGAAGATTTTGGGGCAATTTTGTTCATAGACATAGATGCAAATGCCACAAATAAAATATTTGCAAGCAAAGAAAACACATTGATAGAGCTAGCTGTGAAACTGGAAGAAATCTGTTAACTTAGTATATCTCAGATGAATTATCAGAATAATATAATTCATTCATGATAAGACATCCAAATAAATGTATCATTACCTTATAGATGAAAACTCTCAAAGCATTAGAAGTGTTTTCTCTTATGTGATAAATTGTGTATTTAAAAACAAGAATCAGCCAGGTGTGGTGGCTCACACCTGTAATCCCAGCACTTTGGGAGGCAGGAGGATTGCTTGAACCCAGTAGTTCAAACCCAGCCTGGGCAACATAGTGAGACTTTGCCTCTATTAAAAAATAAAAAAATAAAAATGAGTCAACATCATGCCTATTGAAGAACACTTTTACTTTCTCCCTAAAAGAATAAGTTAGAAATGTTCTCTGTTATCATACTTTATTTAAGATTTCCCTAGAAATGCTGATGTTGGCTATCTGAAAAGGCAAAAGGAATAAAAACAATGTTTTGGAAAAGATGTATCTCATAAGTAAGCTATTGAAAGCATAAAACAATTGTTAGAAATAACGTTAGTTTAGCAGAGTTGCAGGATATAATGGCACACAAATATCAGTTGCTTATACTGAATAACCATTTTAAAAAGCAATGAAGAAAGCTGATTCTAGGCACACTGTGAAGAGTTAGCCCTGCAAAAAAAAAAGCAATGAAAAAGATGATTTTATTTCCACTAATGATGAAACTGAATATTTGAATTCAAAAGCAATTAAAAAATGAAATATTGTCCAAAATTTGTAATGGATAAAGTTAAGGAATTCATATGATAGAAATAGATTCTAATTGAAAAGTTTAAATATATTTAGATTATTATCCTCTCAAAGGAAATAGATATTATTAATAATATTATTAATAAATGTATACTATAGACCAGACACTGTGCTATTTATATATTAGTTTTTAAATTCGATCCCAAACGATATAGATGGGTATTCCTATTTTACTTACAGAGGCCTACAGAGATTAAGTAAAGTGTATAAATGTAGAAATTTTATGTTTGGGATCACACAGGAGGAAACAAATCAAATAGAGATCATTTGTTCAAAGATATTTGTTGAAACACCATTTTAAAATGTTTTAAAATATGAAACAACCAAATTTCCAAACTAATAAGAGAATAGTTTTGCAGACTCTGATGTCTCAATGGTATGGAACACTGTACAGACGGTAAAAATGAAAGATTGTGTTGATTTCTGGATATTTGCCTATGTTGTAGATTTTCAAAGCAGAATGCATGATAGCCTATAGATACCAGTGACATCTGTGTCGGAATGTTTGTGCACACACCAACAAACACAAGATGTTAATTCGGAGGCTGATGAGAGAATGGTTTGAGGTTTAATTTCCCCTGGCTTTTTCCCTGCTTACATTCTTCATGATGTGACAATGAGGCCATTATAGGCAGTCGCCCGATCTGCTTCTGGGCCTGTCTTTGTGCCAGCAAACATTTTCTGATGTCTCTGCCCAGATTCAGTCTTAGAAGGGGCTGGGATTGCTGGGTAATGAAATTGCTGGAGAATCCTCCATTGTAGGGATGAGGGCAGAAGCTGAGAGGGGTTGTCCAGGAATCAAATCCTTTGTGATGTGGGAAGTCTGTTCTCTGCTAAAATGATGGGGTTGGATCCCTGGATGATTTCTAAGGTTGCTTCAGGGTCAGGTTCTGCTTGTCTTTGAGAAGTGGAGGAGGAGGAGATGTCTTTGGCTAGACATTTAAGGACTTTGGGGAGGAGTGTCTCTCTTTCTTTCCCTACATGGGCACTGCCCTGTCCAGTTGGTCTGATTTTTGCCAACCCCACCTGAGGCCTCTGCCTCCTTCTGAGTGGCCTTTCCTCTCTCAGGAGGGCAGGAAGCTCATAAGCGGCCTGGGACCTGGGACACAAGCCTGGGCCCCATGGAAAGCAAGATGAGAAAGCAGATGGGTGGGAGGCAGGGAGAGGGAGGTGGCTGGGGATAGCAGAGCCTCATTCCCTGGTGCATGGGCCAAGGAGAGGTGACTGGGCTTTACTCTCAGCTTATTTGCAGGGCTGCTCTTGAACTCTAGGGAGCAACCTCCAGTGGGCATCGTTAGAAATAAATGTGCAGTAATTGCGTGGGGTCCTGCTGGGCCCATTTCTCCTGGGCTCCAGACATACCATCTCTTTGGGGTTTTTCCATTGGAGACTGATAGCTTGCAGACATTTAATTTGCTGCTTTTGTGTCCAGGGGAAATCTTCACAATTCTGTACTTTTCTCTTCAGTCCAGGGAATTCATCTCATTGATTGTATGAGGTCAGAACTCCAAAGTTCATGTTGATGGCCCCCTTTTAAATTGAGGTAAAATACGCAAAACATAAAATACACTATCTTAATCATTTTTAAGTGGACAGTCAGCGCTGTGAAATACATTTATGTTATGTAACCAATGTCCAGAACTCTTTTCATCTTTTTAAACTGGAACCCTGGACCCCTTAAAAAACAACTTCACATTCCTCCCTCCCACCAGCCCCCAGCAACCACCATTCTACTTTCTGCCTCTATGATTTTGACTTCTGTAGGTACCTCATATGAGTAGAATCATACAGCATTTGTCTTTTTGTGCCTGGCTTATTTTGCTTAGCATAATGTCCTCAAAGTTCATCCATCCATTTGCAGCAAGTGTCAGAATTGCCTTCCTTTTTAAGTCTGAATAACATTTCATTGTGTGTGTATGTCACATTTTGTTTATCCATTCATCTGTCAATGAACACTTGGGCTATTTCTATCTTTTGGATATTTTGAATAATGCTGCTGTGGACATGGTTGTAAAATATCTTTTTGAGAGCCTACTTTTGTTTTTTTCAAGATGGACGTTTGCTGTGTTGTCCAGGCTGGAGTGCAGTGGCACAATGATCTCAGCTTGCTGCAACCTCCACCTCCTGGGCTCAAGCAATTTTCCTGTCTTAGACTCCTGAGTATCTGAGACTACAGGTGCACGCTACCATGCCTGGCTAAATTTTGTATTTTTAGTAGAGATGGTGTTTCATCATATTGGTCAGGCTTGTCTCAAAATCCTGACCTCAGGTGATCCACCCACCTCAGCCTCCCAAAGTGCTGGGATTACAGTTACAATCTCAGCACTTTGGGAGGGATGCCTGGCCGAGATCCTACTTTGACTTCTCTTTGGTGTATACCCAGAAATGTAATTGCTGGATCATATGATAATTCTATTCTTAATTTTTTGAGGAACCAACACACTTTTTCCTGGTGGCTGTGCCATTTAACATTTCTATCAGGAGTGCACAGGTGTTCCACTTCCTCTGCATCTTCACCAACATTAGTTATTTTCTGTTGTTTTTTTTTTCACAGTAGCTATCCTAATGAGTGTGAGATGGTATCTCATTTTGGTTTTGATTTACATTTCCCTGATTATAAGTGATGTTGAGCATTTTATCATATACTTGTTTGCCATTTGTATATTTTCTTTTGAGAAACGTCTGTTCTTATCTTTTGCCTATTTTTAAATGTGATTATTCATTTTTGCTCTTGAATTGTTCACATTCGTTATTTATTCTGAATATTAATCCTTTGTTAGAGGAATAGTTTGCATTCCCCCCCCATTTTATAGGTTGTCTCATTAGTCTGTTGATTGTTTCCTTTGCTGTGAAGAAACTGTTAGTATTGACATTTTAACAGTATTATTTCTTTCAATCCATGAACATGGAATATCTTTTTAACTTTTGTGTCCTCTGCAATTTATTTCCTTTGTATTTTGTAGTTTTCCTTGAAGATATTTTTCACTTATGTTGTTAAATTGGTTCCTAGCTCTTTTATATTTTTGTCGCTATTGTAAATGCAATTGCTTTCTTGATTTCTTTTTCAGCTTGTTCATTATTGGTGAATATACATGTTACTGATTTTTGTACATTGATTTTGTATTCTGAAACTTAATTTGGTGGAATCTTTAGTTCCTTCTAAAAATAATATTAAACCATGTGTGAACAAGGATACTTTGGTTTCTTTTCAATTTGGATGCCCTTTATTTCCTTCTCTTGTCTAATTGCCCTGGTTAGGACTTCTATGTTGAATAAAGTGGTGAAAGTGGGCAAAGGATAATAGCCTCCAGCTCTGACTATGTCCCTGCAAAGGACATGATTTCATTTTTTTTTTTTTTTTTTTTTGAGACAGAGTTTTGCTCTGTTGCCAGGCTGGAATGCAGTGGCACAATCTCGGCTCACTGCAACCTCTGCCTGCTGGGTTCAAGTGATTCGTGCCTCAGCCTTCCAAGTAGCTTGGATTACAGGCATGTGCCACCACACTGAGCTAATTGTTGTATTTTTTTTTTTTTTTTTGAGACGGAGTTTCGCTCTTGTTACCCAGGCTGGAGTGCAATGGTGCGATCTTGGCTCACCGCAACCTCCGCCTCCTGGGTTCAGGCAATTCTCCTGCCTCAGCCTCCTGAGTAGCTGGGATTACAGGCATGTGCCACCATGCCCAGCTAATTTTTTGTAGTTTTAGTAGAGATGGGGTTTCACCATGTTGACCAGGATGGTCTCGATCTCTTGACCTCGTGATCCACCCGCCTCGGCCTCCCAAAGTGCTGGGATTACAGGCTTGAGCCACCGCGCCCGGCCTAATTGTTGTATTTTTAGTAGAGATGGGGTTTCACCATGTTGGCCAAGATGGTCTCAATCTCCTGACCTTGTGATCCACCTGCCTTAGCCTCCCAAAATGCTGGGATCAGGTGTGAGCCACTGTACCTGGCCGATCTCATTCTTTTTTATGGCTACATATATTCCATAGTGTATATGTACTACATTTTCTTTATTCTGTCTGTCATTGATGGGTATTTAGGTTAATTTCGTATCTTTGCTATTGTGAATAGTACTGCAAGGAACATATGCATGCATGTGTCTTTATGATTTATCTTCCTTTGGATATACTCAGTAATGAGATTGCAGGCCCAAATGGTATTTCTGTTTTTAGGTCTTTGAGGAATTGCCATACTGTTTTCCACAATGGTTGAACTAATCTACACTCCCATCAACAGTGTATAAGTGTTCTTTATCTCCACAACCTTGCCAGCGTCTGTTATTTTTTGACATTTTAATAGCCATTTTGACTGGTGTTAGATGGTATCTTATCATAGTTTTGATTTGCATTTCTCTAATGATTAGTGATATTAAGCCTTTTAAAATATGATTGTCAGCTGCAGGTATGTCTTCTTTTGAAAAGTTTCTCTTCATTCCCATTGCCCATTTTTAATGTTTTTTTTTTTTTTTTTTTTTTGTAAATTTAAATTCTTTATAGATGTTGGCTGTTAGACAAATGCACAGTTTGCATTTATTTTCCCCAGTCAGTGTTCTTGGCACCTTTGTCAAAATGAGTTCACTCTAGATGTGTAGATTTGTTTCTGGATTCTCTATTCGGTTCCATTGGTCTATGTGTCTGTTTTTATACCAGTACCATGCTGTTTTGGTTACTATAGCTCTGTAGTATACATTGAAGTCAGGTATATGTGATTCCTTTAGTTTTGTTCTTTTTGCTGATGATAGCTTTGGCTATTCTGGGTTTTTTATGGTTCCATACATATTTTAGGATTTTTTAAAAATTGTACTTTAAGTTCTAGGGTACAGGTGCAGAACATACAGGTTTGTTACATAGGTATACATGTGCCATGGTGATTGGCTGCATTCATCACCCTGTAATTTACATTAGGTATTTTTCCTAATGCTATCACTCCCCTAGCCTCTCTCCTCAACAGGCCCCAGTGTGTGATGTGCCCATCCCTGGGTCCATGTGTTCTCATTGTTCAATTCCCATTTATGAGTGAGAACATGTGGTGTTTGGTTTTCTGTTCTTGTGTTAGTTTGCTGAAAATGATGGTTTCTAGCTTCATCCATGTCCCTTCAAAGGACATGAACTCATCCTTTTTTATGGCTGTGTATTATACCATAGTGTATATGTGCCACATTTTCTTTACCCAGTCTGTCATTGATGGGCATTTGGGTTGGTTCCAAGTCTTTGTTTTTGTGAATGCCTCAATAAACATATGTGTGTGTCTTTATAACAGAATGATTTATAATTCTTTGGGTACATATCCAGTAATGAGATTGCTGGGTCAAATGGTATTTCTAGTTCTAGATTCTTGAGGAATTGCCACACTGTCTTCCACAATGGTTAAACTAATTTACACTCTTACCAACAGTGTAAAAGCATTCCTATTTCCCCACATCCTCTCCAGCATCTGTTGTTTCCTGGTTTTTTAATGATTGCCATTCTAACTGGTGTGAGATGGTATCTCATTTTGGTTTTGATTTGCATTTCTCTAATGACCAGTGATAATGAGCTTTTTAAATATGTTTGTTGGCTGCATAAATGTCTCCTTTTGAGAAGTGTCTGTTCATATCCTTTGCCCACTTCTTGATGGGGTTGTTTGTTTTTTTCCTGCAAATTTGTTTAAGTCTTTGTAGATTCTGGATATTAGCTCTTTGTGAGATACGTAGACTGCAAACATTTTCTCCAATTCTGTAGATTGCTTGTTCATTCTGATGATACTTTCTTTAGCTGTGCGGAAGCTCTTTAGTTTAATTAGATTCCATTTGCCATTTTGGCTTTTGTTGCCATTGCTTTTGGTGTTTTAGTCATGAAGTCTTTGCCTCTGCCTATGTCCTGAATGGTATTGCCTAGGTTTTCTTCTAGGGTTTTTATGGTTTTAGATCTTATATTTACACAATATTGATTCTTCCTAACCATGAGCATAGAAAGTTTTTCCATTTGTTTGTGTCCTCTCTTATTTCCTTGAGGAGTGGTTTGTAGTTTTCCTTGAAGAGGTTCTTCACATGCCTTCTAAGTTGTATTCCTAGGTATTTAATTCTCTTTGTATCAATTGTGAATGGGAGTTCACTCATAATTTGGCTGTCTGTCTGTTATTAGTGTATAGGAATGCTTGTGATTTTTGCACATTTGAGTTTTGTATCCTGAGACTTTGCTGAAGTTGCTTATGGAGATTTTGGGCTGAGACAATGGGGTCTTCTAAATATACAATCATGTCATCTGTAAATAGAGACAATTTCACTTCCTCTTTATCTATTTAAATGCACTTTATTTCTTTCTCCTGCCCGATTGCACTGGCCAGAAGTTCCAATACTGTGTTGAATAGGAGTGGTGAGAGAAGGCATCCTTGTCTTGTGCCAGTTTTCAAAGGGAATGCTTCCAGTTTTTGCCCATTCAGTATGATATTGGCTGTGGGTTTGTCATAAATAGCTTTTATTATTTTGTGATACATTCCATCAATACCTAGTTTATTGAGAGTTTTTAGCATCAAGGGGTGTTGAATTTTGTGGAAGGCCTTCTCTGCATCTATTGAGATAATCATGTGGTTTTTGTCTTTGGTTCTGTTTATGCAACGGATTACATATACTGATTTGCATATGTTGAAACAGCCTTGCATCCCAGGGATGGAGCCGACTTGATCGTGCTGGACAAGCTTCTTGATGTGCTGTTGTATTTGGTTTGCTAGTATTTTGTTGAGGATTTTTGCATCGATGTTAATCAGGGATATTGACCTGAAATTTTCTTTTTAAGTTCTGTCTCTGCCAGAATTTGGTATCAGGATGATGTTGGCCTCATAAGGGAGGATTCCCTCTTTTTGTATTGTTTGGAATAGTTTCAGAAGGAATGGTACCAGCTCCTCTTTGTACCTCTGCTAGAATTTGGCTGTGAAACCATCTGTCTCTGGACTTTTTTTGGTTGGTAGGCTATTAATTGCTGCCTTAATTTCAGACCTTCTTATTTGTCTATTCAGGGATTTAACTTCTTCCTGGTTTAGTACTGGAAGGGTGTAAATGTCCAGGAATGTATTTATTTCTTCTAGATTTTCTGTTTTATTTGTGTAGAGGTGTTTATAGTATTCTCTGATGGGAGCAGTGGTGATATCATCTTTATCATTTTTTATTGCATCTATTTGATTCTTCTCTCTTTTCTTCTTTGTTAGTCTAGCTAGCGGTCTATCTATTTTGTTGATCTTTTCAAAAAACCAGCTCCTGGAGTCATTGATTTTTTTGTAGGTTTTTTTGTTTCTCTATCTCCTTCAGTTCTGCTCTGATCTTAGTTATTTCTTGTCTTCTGCTGGCTTTTGAATTTGTTTGTTTTTGCTTCTCTAGTTCGTTTAATTGTGATGTTATGGTGTCTATTTTAGATCTTTCCTGCTTTCTCTTGTGGGCATTTAGTAGTATAAATTTCCCTGTACACACTGCTTTAAATGTGTCCCAGAGATTCTGGTACATTGTGTCTTTGTTCTCATTGGGTTCAAATAACATCTTTATTTCTGCCTTCATTTCGTTATTTATCCAGTAGTCATTCAGGAGCAGGTTGTTCAGTTTCTATGTAGTTGTGTAGTTTTGAGTGAGTTTCTTAATTCTGAGTTTAATTTGATTGCACTGTGGTCTGAGAGACTATTTATTATGATTTCCATTCTTTTGCATTTGCTGAGGAGTGATTTACTTCCAATTATGTGGTCACTTTTTGAGTAAGTGCAATGTGGTGCGTAGAATAATGTATATTCTGTTGATTTCAGGTGGAGAGTTTTGTAGATGTCTATTAGGTCCACTTGGTCCAGAGCTGAGTTCAAGTCCTGAATATCCTTGTTAATTTTCTGTTTCGTTGACCTGTCTAATATTGACGGTGGGATGTTAAAGTCTCCCACTATTATTGTATTGGAGTCTAAGTCCTTTTGTAGGTCTCTAATAACTTGTTTTATGAATCTGGGTGCTCCTGCATTGGGTGCAAGTATATTTAGGATAGTTAGTTCTTCTTGTTGCATTGATCTCTTTACCATTATGTAATGCCCTTCTTTGTCTCTTTTGATCTTTGATGATTGAAAGTCTGTTTTATCAGCGAGTAGGATTGCAACCCCTGCTTTTTTTTGCTTTCCATTTGCTTGGTAAATATTCCTCCATCCCTTTATTTTGTACTTATGTGTGTCTTTGCATGTGAGAAGGGTCTCCTGCATACAGCACACCAATGGGTCTTGACTTTTTATCCAGCTTGCCAGTCTGCATCTTTTAATTGGGGAATTTGGCCCATTTACATTTAAGGTTAATATTGTTATGTGTGAATTTGATCCTGCCATTATGATGCTAGCTGTTTATTTTGCCCGTTTGTCAATGCAGTTTTTTCTTAGCGTTGATGGTGTTTGCAATTTGGTATGTTTTTGCCATGGCTGGTACCAGTTGTTCCTATCCATGTTTAGTGCTTCCTTCAGGAGCTCTTGTAAGGCAGGCCTTGTGGTGATGAAATCTCTCAGCATTGGCTTGTCTGTAAAGGATTTTATTTCTCCTTCACCTATGAAGCTTAGTTTAGCTGGATGTGAAATCCTGGGTTGAAAATTCTTTTCTTTAAGAATATTGAATATTGACCCCCACTCCCTTCTGGTTTGTAGGGTTTCTGTGGAGAGATCCGCTGTGAGTCTGATGGGCTTCCGTTTGTGGGTAACCTCACCTTTCTCTCTGGTTGTGCTTAGCATTTTTCCTTCATTTCAACCTTGATGTATCTGATGATTATGTTTCTTGGGGTTGTTCTTCTTGAGGAGTGTCTTTGTGATGTTCTCTGTATTTCCCCAATTTGAATGTTGGCCTCCTTGCTCGGTTGGGGAAGTTCTCCTGGATAATACCTTGAAGAGTGTTTTCCAACTTGGTTTCATTCTTCCCTTCACTTTCAGGTACACCAATCAAATATAGATTTGGTCTTTTCATGTAACCCCATATTTCTTTGAGACTTTGTTCATTTCTTTTCACTCTGTTTTTCTCTAATCTTGTCTTCTCATTTTATTTCATTTACTTGATCTTCAATCTCTGATTCCTTTCTTTTATTTGATTGATTTGGGTATTGAAATCTATGTATGCTTCACGAAGTTCTTGTGCTGTGATTTTCAGCTTCATCAGCTCATTTATTTTCTTCTCTAAACTAGTTATTCTAGTTAGCATTTCATCTAACCTTTTTTCAAGGTTCATCACTTCCTTGCATTGGGTTAGAACATGCTTCTTTAGCTCAGAGAAGTTTATTACCACCCATCTTCTGAAGCCTGCTTCTGTCAGTTCATCAAACTCATTCTCCATCCAGTCTAGTTTCCTTGCTGACAAGGAGTTGTGATCTCTTAGAGGAGAAGAGGCTTTCTGGCTTTTGGAGTTTTCAGCCTTTTTGTGCTGGTTTCTTCCCATCTTCATGGATTTACCTACCTTTGGCCTTTGAGGTCAGTGACCTTTCGTTGGGGTCTCTGAGTAGAACTCCTTTTTATTGATGTTGAAACTATTTCTTTCTGTTTGTTAGTTTTCCTTCTAACAGTCAGGCCCCTTTGCTGCAGGTCTGCTGGAGTTTGCTGGAGGTCCACTCCAGACCCTGCCTGCCTGGGAATCACCAGCAGAGGCTGCAGAACAGCAAATATTGCTGCCTGTTCCTTCCTCTGGTAGCTTCTTCCCAGAGGGTTTCCTGCCAGATGCCAGCCAGAACTCTCCTATACAAGGTGTCTGTCGGCCCCTACTGGGAGATGTCTCCCAGTCAGCATACATGGGGGTCAGGGAGCCACTTGAGGATGCAGTCTGTCCCTTATCAGAGCTTCAATGTTGTGTTGGGAAATCCACTGCTGTCTTCAGAGCTTCCAGGCAGAAACATTTAGGTCTACTGAAGCTGTACCCACTAATGCCCCTTTTCCCAAGTTCTCTGTCCGAGGAAGGTGTGGGCTTTATTTATACATCCCTGACAGGCTGCTGCCTTTTTTCAGATACCTTGTCCAGTGAGGAGGGAGTCTAGTGACACAATCTGCCTGCAGAGGGCCTGCTGAGCTCCCATGGGCTCTGTCCAGTTCAGACTTCCCAGCAACTTTGTTTACAATCTTTTTTTTTTTTTTTTTTAATTTTATTGCATTTTAGGTTTTGGGGTACATGTGAAGAACATGCAAGATTGTTGCATAGGCACACACATGGCAGTGTCATCTGCTGCCATCCTCCCCATTACCCACATCTAGCAATTCTCCCCATGCTATCTCTCCCTAACTCCCCTCCCCCAGCTGTCCCTCCCCTATTTCCCCCCAACAGACCCCAGTGTGTAGTGCTACCCTCCCTGTGTCCATGTGTTCTCATTGTTCAACACCCGCCTATGAGTGAGAACATGCGGTGTTTGATTTTCTGCTCTTGTGTCAGTTTGCTGAGAATGATGGTTTCCAGGTTCATCCATGTCCCTACAAAGGACATGAACTCATCGTTTTTTTATGGCTGCATAATATTCCATGGTGTATATGTGCCACATTTTCCCTGTCCAGTCTATCATCGATGGGTATTTGGGTTGTTTCCAGGTCTTTGCTATTGTAAACAGTGCTGCAATGAACATTTGTGTGCACGTGTCTTTATATTAGAACGATTTATAATCCTTTGGATATATACCCAGTGATGGGATTGCTGGGTCAAATGGAATTTCTGTTTCTAGGTCCTTGAGGAATTGCCACAGTGTCTTCCACAATGGTTGAACTAATTTACACTCCCACCAACAGTGTAAAAGTGTTCCTTTTTCTCCACATCCTCTCCAGCATCTGTTGTCTCCAGATTTTTTAACAATCACCATTCAAACTGGCGTGAGATGGTATCTCAATGTAGTTTTGATTTGCATTTCTCTGATGACCAGTGATGATGAGCATTTTTTCATATGCTTGTTGGCCTCATGTATGTCTTCTTTTGTAAAGTACCTGTTCATATCCTTTGCCCACTTTTGAATGGCTTGTTTGTTTTTTTCTTGTAAATCTGTTTTAATTCTTTGTAAATTCTGGATATCAGCCCTTTGTCAGATGGGTAAACTGCAAAAATTTTTTCCCATTCTGTTGGTTGCCGATTCACTCTAATGACTGTTTCTTTTGCCGTGAAGAAGCTGTGGAGTTTGATTAGGTCCCATTTGTCTATTTTGGCTTTTGTTGCCAATGCTTTTAGTGTTTTGGTCATGAAGTCCTTGCCTA
>NW_022437098.1:2518627-2529136 GCF_009761245.1 Sapajus apella | reverse complement strand
CAGCGGCTCCAGAATGAAGGTGAAGACCTCATGCTTGACGTGGAAAGATCTAATGCAGCCTGTGCAGGTCTTGATAAGAAGTAAAGGAGCTTTGACAAGGTGGCCCAGACTCCTTAAACTTGAGCGTTTTACTTGGTCTTCGTTTCTCCCTGCGTCAGCTAATGATTTATTGCTTTTCAGGTCCTATCAGAATGGAAACAGAAGTATGAGGAAGCTCAGGCTGAACTTGGGGCCTCCCAGAAGGAGTCCCGTTCTCCTAGCACTGAGCTGTTCAAGGTGAAGAATGCATCCAAGGAATCCCTGGATCAACTTGAAACGCTAAGAAGAGAAAATAAGAACTTACAACGTTGATTTCTCACAGTCCTTCCTACCCCATATACCCCTGAGAGGACCTTTCCCTGTTGCCATCTTTCTGACCATGTCTCTCATCTGTTCAACCACAGAGGAGATTTCTGACCTCACTGAGCAGATTGCAGAGGGAGGAAAGCAAATTCATGAACTGGAGAAAATAAAGAAGCAAGTAGAACAAGAGAAATGTGAAATCCAGGCTGCTTTTGAGGAAGCAGAGGTTAAGTATTACTCTGTATTGTGCTATGGAAAAACAAAGAGAAATATTAGTAAAAGAAAAACAAAAACAGGAAAATGGGGCTAGTGATAATTTAAACTCAAAGGACCTTTGCGAAGGGTAACTTGGCAATAGTTATCAAAAGCCTTAAAAACATAAATACTCTGACCCTGCAATTCTATTTCTGATTTATTCCTCTCCCAAAAAAATGTCAAATGGAGTAAAACTGTAAGACAAAGATGTCCAATCTAAGAACAAAAGTAAGTACATTATACAACAGCCATATGATGAAATTTTATATAGTCACTAAATGTGATTATTTTGGAAAAATATTTTACAGTAGGTGGTAATTTTTAAAGAGACAAATGCGCATATACAATATAATTTTGATTATGTAAAAATATATAGAAGTAGGAAAAAAAACTAGAAAAAATACACCACATTAAAATGTTTCTCTCTTACTGGGGGAGCAACAGGTAGTTTTTCCTTTGTTTTTAATGTATTACCCCACATTATACAATGCACATTTATTATGTAATCAGGAAAAAAATAATATATTTTAAAACTGACAGTTTCTAGGCCAGGGCTTAGTATATCACACAAGAACATTTTAATTTATAAAACAGATTGAGAGTTCGTATTTACTATACGTGAATTTAATTATATAATTTTATTAGTACTAATATGAATAATATTTGTATAGCACAAAGCACCTTTATTCCAGAGCTGCCCTATATAATCTGCCACTAAATAAACAAAATAATGATTTGCCTAGAAAATTCCCAGAACGACTGTATTATACTTTGTAAGATTAGACAAACTGATATTAACAAGAGTTTGCCTCATTAAGGAATATACTCCAAATACTCCAGTTCTTCTCCATTATTAATTGATGACTGCTTTGTTAAGGCATCTCTTGAACATGAAGAAGGAAAGATTCTCCATATCCAGCTTGAGTTAAACCAAGTCAAGTCTGAAGATGATAGAAAAATTGCAGAAAAAGATGAGGAAATTGATTAGCTGAAGAGAAACCACATTAGAGTCGTGGAGACAATGCACAGCACACTGGGTGCAGAGATTAGAGGCAGAAATGATGCTCTGAGAGTCAAGAAGAAAATGGAGGGAGATCTGAATGAAACGGAAATCCAGCTGAACCATGCCAATCACTTAGCTTCAGAGAGATTAAGGAATTACAGGAACACCCAAGGAATCTTGGTAAGGAATCAAGGTAAGTGGGTCCACATCAGCCTCCCAGATTAAGCAGGGAAAGTACCTGTCTTCCATTTCCCAAACACCTTGTTAAACCATCCTTTTTTTCTCTTAACAAATTATATGGCTGACAGCACATAGGGAGCTGAATTAAATACACATAGAACATAATCTTTTTAATAAAATGTTACGTAGAATAACAAACAGACACCTAGACATTAGAGTATGATATGAAATAAAGTGGACAGACTTGGGCCCCAAACAGGCCTGAGGTTGAGTTTTAGTTTTTTTCATTGACTAGCTGCCTGATTTTAAGCAAGTATTTAACCTCTCAGAATCTCTGTTTCTTCTTCAAAATAAGAATGAAAGTACCCACCTCATAGAGTTATGTGAGGATCAAATGAAATAACAGATGTCAAGTCCTGGATAGAGCATATGGAAAATCCTCCACAAATGACAGACATTAGTGACTTACACAGGAAATGATAACCAGTTAATGGCAGAAAGAGAAGAATCTATGTCTCCTGATAATTCCCTCTCACTCTAAGAAAATGACATGACCATACTCAGATGCATTCAAACGACAGGTATATGTCATCCTCTTCAGAACACGTAAGACCTTTTTCTTTTTTTCACTTAACAGGAAACCCAGCTCCACCTGGATGATGCTCTCGGGGCCAGGAGGACCTGAAGGAGCCGCTGGCGATCATGGAGAGCAGAGCCAACCTGCTGCAGGCTGAGATTAAGGAGCTGCGGGCCACTCTGGAACAGACAGAGAGGAGCAGGAAAATCACAGAACATGAGCTCCTGGATGCCAGTGAGCGTGTCCAGCTCCTCCACACCCAGGTGAGACCCTCACATCAAACTAATGCTGGTGTACTGGTAGGTGATGCATTAGAATTATAACATGAAAGTGCTCCATTTGTATAGATATGTATATGTAAACAAGGATGGGGGAGATGCTCAAAAATACTCATTGCCATTATCTTAGGGTAACTGGATTATGTGGATTTTTTTTTTGTGGTGTGTGTTCCTATTTCTTTTTTGGGGTTTCTACCCCTCCCAAAAAGAAAGGTTATCACTTTTTTATTTAAAAATAAGGTTTGGCTATTTAGATTATTTTGGAAACCATGAGGTAGAATAATATTGAGTAAAGATACCTGTTGCCTCCAAGATCTGAAAATGTTCCTTGCAGTGTTTCTCATCATGAGCACTCAAGCATTTAGCACTGTTGGGTTCACTGTCCCCCATGCCTTGCAGCACATGTAGCATTCCTGACCTGCCCAAGCATTACATGCAGTAGCACCCCCTAGTCATTTTGACAACCAAAAATATCTGCCCCTAAACATTTCCAAGTACCCACTGGGACAATGTTGCTTCTCTCTGGGAAACACTGAGTTGAAATCTTAAGAATATGTTTTCAGCAGACAAATTCAGTGCTCTTCAAGGAAACAAATAATGAAAGTTCAGAGAGAATAGATTCCTCCTAAGCAAGAAACTCTCAGTGCCTGCCATTCACAAAACGAATCTATTCTTTTCTATTTCCAACCTTCTAGAGATAGAATAACTAGTGATGTCTGACTGAAATATAACTGAAAGAACAATTAACAAACGTATACCAATAAAGGCATTCTTAGACCTCGGAAGTCCTTACACATAAATCAGATGGACACTAGGAAAGGTGAGGGGAAAGGAGTTCGAACCTTGCAAATAATTAACACTTTGCACTGAACAAATAAAGTTTAGTGAAATGTTGCCAGCAGGTCCCCCGCACAAACCAATAAATAAGACACCTATAAAATCCCAAGAGGGCAAACTGCAAATTTTGTAAATTTCCCCTATTTTTAACAGAATACCAGCCTCATCAGCACCAAGAAGAAATTAGAAAATGACATTTCCCAACTCCAAAGTGAAATGGAAGAAGTAATCCAAGAATCACGCAATGCAGAAGAGAAAGCCAAGAAGGCCATCCCAGATGTGAGCAAGATGAACATTTGTCTTACTGACACACATAGGGTCCAGAGCCAAAACCTATGTGCCAAAGTGGCATGGCCTTGGCATCTGCCCAGGGACTCGGCCACAACTCTCACTGTTGTGGGCTCAGCTGAGCTCAAGGACCGTCTCCTCCAGAAGGAAAGAGGGAAGGAGTCACAGGGCTGTTTCCTAAATGCTGGGGCCAGTTTAATTCTCACAAGCTCTCATTTCACGGAGAGAGTTAGTGCCTTATAAAAGGGCTGGGTGAACCAGCTGCGATCACGAGTGTGTCACTGGGCCAGTCTTTGTTGTTGACTTTTAGATGGTGTCTGCATATCCTGGATATTAATCTTTATCAGATATACTATTTGCAGATATTTTCTCCCATATTGTGGGCTGCCTTTCTACTCTGTTGATTCTGCCCAAAACTTCTCTTTACTCATAGAACAAAGGTTGTGTCTCTCTAAGCCAAGTTTGTTCCCTTTGCTTCTCTCCATGGAAACAACAGTATTATCATTCTACTCGTGTATTCAGAGAACTCCTATTCACTCTTCAAAATCCACCTCAACAGTCCTCAACTCAGGGAAGCCTTGTCTGTCAGGCCCCTCCTCTCCCAAAACTAATTAAATAAAACATTTAAATAAAATGTAGGCAACCCCTTTGCCCAGTGTCAAACTCTGTGCCTGAGTGAGCTTCTCTGCTTGTCCTTTCATGCTCCTGTAATTCTTTTCTGTTTGTTTGAGATGGAGTCTTGCTCCGTTGCCAGGCTGGATTGCAGTGGTGAGATCTCGACTCACTGCAACCTCCACCTCCTGGGTTCAAGCGATTCTGCTGCCTCAGCCTCTGGAGTAGCTGGGACTACATGAGCCTGACACCGTGCCCCACTAATTTTTTTGTGTCTATAGTAGAGATGGGGTTTCACTGTGTTAGCCAAGATGGTCTCAATCTCCTGACCTCATGATCTGCCTGCCTCAGCCTCCCAAAGTGCTGGGATTACAGGCGTGAGTCACCTTGCCCAGCCTCTCTTTTCTTTTTAAGTTGGAGTCTTGCTCTTTCACCCAGGCTGGAATGCAGTGGCATGATCTCAGGTCACTGCAATCTCCAACTCCCAGGTTCAAGTCACTCTCCTGCCTCAGCCTCCCTAGTAGCTGGGATACAGGTATGCACCACCACGCCAAGCTAATTTTTGGTATTTTTAATAGAGACAGGTTTTTAACATGTTGGCCAGGCTGGTCTCAAACTCCTGACCTCAAGTGATTCACCTGCCTTGGCCTCCCAAGGTACTGGGATTATAGGCATGAACCACTGCACCCAGCCTGGTCCTGTAATTCTCTCTGGGCACCCTGGCCCTGTGAGCTGGAGGAGGGTGGGCGGGGCCAGGCCCCGAGCAGCCCCCGGTAGGTGTTCAGTGAATGAGTAGGGGTGGGGAGGGGAGGCTGGGGAAGGCACCCAGGATGTGTTCCTCCCACCCCCCAGCCTTGTCAGGCCTCCAGCTCCTGCTGAGCTCTTGCATGGTGGCCCTTTCCCACTTACAGCTCACTGCCTTGGACTAGGTCCCAGCCGATGGCCCAGCAGTATGACCTAGATGGGAGCCAATAAGCACATGGAATGAGCATAGCCCTGAGGGGTCAAAAGTGTGTGAGGAAGAAAGGAAGGGAGGGATGGAAGGAGGGAGGAAAGGAGGGAATGGAGGGAAGGAGGTACAGGAGGGAAGGAGGGAGTCAGGAAGGAAGGAAGGGAGGGAGGGAGGAAGGGGGCAATGAATGACTGCACATAAAAAGGATTGAGTGAATGAATGCCCAAACCAAGAAATGAGTGAATGAATGCACATACAAAGGAATGAATGAATACACACAACAAAGAATGAATAAATGAATGAATGAATGCACACAAATGAATGAATGCACACAAAGGAATGAATAAGTGAATGTACTCACCAAGGATTTAGTAAATGAATGCACATACAAAGGAATGAGTCAATGTATGAACATGCCACTTGTGGGGCGTGAAGAGGCCTAAAGAGACCCCCAGTTGAGGGGGCCCCACATGTGCCCTTGCTGCTGAGGGACCTGGACATGCTGGTGCATGGGGGAAGGGCTTGAGCTTGGGGTGAATTGGCTCACAGGCGACTCATCAAGTGTCACAAGTAACCCTAAGCAGCAGGCTTCCTGTCCCGAGCCTTAGCCCCACCAAATGTAACATGGATTAGAAGAACGACCTCATGGCGCTTTTCTGAAAATTCAGTGGGTGAAACTTGGTGGCTCATGCCTGTAATCCCAGCACTTTAGGAAGCCAAGGCGATTAGGTCACTTGAGCCCGGGAGTTTGAGACTAGCCTGGGAAACAGTGAGACCCTGTTTTGTTAAAAAAAATAAAAATAAAAATTCAATGGGGTGATGGGTGTGCCAGTTCTAGAGCTGTGACATTTGTTTATTTGGTTCAACCCAAGCCACTTCAAACAACTGAGCCTCCCCAGCCAGTGGGCCAGGCCTCTCAGTGTCACTCTGGCTGGTGGGTGTGGGGGTGTGGGGGTGTGTGTGTGTGTGTGTGTGTGTGTGTGTGTCCTTCCCTTTAACTGTCCTCATTCTTTCCATCACGTGTGTGTGTGTGTGTGTGTGTGTGTGTGTGTGGTCTTTTCTCTCGCATACACACACACCTGTTGAATTTGCATGCTCTGACACACAGACACACGTCATACTTCCTTTTTAAAAATGTTTATTTTTAGAGGCACAATCTTGCTCTGTCGCCCAGGCTGGAGTACAACGGCACAATCACAGATCACTGCAGCCTTGAACTCCTGGGCTCAAGCAATCCTCCTGACTCAGCCTCCTGAGTAGCTGGGACAACAGGCATGCATCCCCGGGCCTGGCTAATTCTTTTTTTTGGCAGAGGTAGGGTCTTGCTATGTTGGCCAGGCTTGTACACTCCTGCTTCTGTATGTATGTATGCATGTATGTATGTATCCTCTTTTTTGAAAATGATTTCATTGAATCTTTCTTTAAGCACAGACTTTTCTGAAGCTCTGGGGACACCTAGGTGGAAGAGGAAGGGAGGGTTCTAGATACCCCCTAGGGCCACACTGGCCCTGGCTGCAGGACAAGCCCAGGCAGGAGAAACAGACCCTGCTGGGGGTCTCCTCTTTGCCTCCTCCCTGGGTCCCAGCTGGGTGGTCTCCTCGGTTCACTGCCGGCCAGGGTCAGGAGTGCATGGCCAAGCCCACCGCTACGTCATCATTCCAGGGGAAGGGGCTTGAAGGCTGTGTCATGGGGCGATGGGAACCTGGATTTAGTTGGTATGACCTGAGCTCAGGTTTCAGCTTTTCCACATCCTGGCGGTGGGGACTTCAGGTGGGAATTCCTCCTCCGTAAAATGAGAGCTTGTGAGAATTAAACTGGCTCCGGCATTTAGGAAATAGCCATGTGATGTAGGCTCATGCTCTTATGACCCAATTACTTCCCAAATACAAAAAATTAGCTAGGAGTGGTGGTGGGCACCTGTAATTCCAGCTACTCAAGAAGCAAAGAGAAAACTGCTTGAATCCAAGAGGCAAAGGTTGCAGTGAGCTCAGATTGTGCCACTGCACGCCAGCCTAGGCAACAGAGCAAGACTCTGTCTCACGAAAAAGAAAAAAAGGAAAAAAAAAAAAAAGAAAGAAAAATGAAATGGAAGGAGATAAAAAGGAATATATGTAACATAGGCAAGGACGTCATGACTAAAACACCAAAATCGTTGGCAACAAAAGCCAAAATAGACAACTGGGACCTAATTAAACACCGGAGCTTAGGTACAGCAAAAGAAACAATCAACAGAGTCAACCAGCAACCAACAGAATGGGAAAAAATTTTGCAAACTACCCATCTGCCAAAGAGCTAATATCCAGAATCTACAAAGAACTAAAACAGATTTACAAGAAAAAAGCAAACAAACCCATCCAAAAGTGGGAGAAAGATATGAACAGACACTTTTCAAAAGAAGGCATATATGAGGCCAACAAACATAAGAAAAAATGCTCATCATCACTGATTATTTTGAGAGAAATGCAAATCAAAGCCCTATTGAGATATCTTCTCACGCCAGTTAGAATGGCGATCATTAAAAAATCTGGAGACGATGTGGAGAAATAGGAACACTTTTACACCGCTGGTGGGAGTGTAAACTAGTTCAACCATTGTGGAAGACAGCGTGGTGCTTCCTCAAGGACCTAGAAATAGAAATTCCATTTGACCCAGCAATCCCCTTACTTGGTAATGTACCCAAAGGATTATAAATCATTCTATTACAAGGACACGTGCACACGTATGTTCATAACGGCGCTGTTTACAATAGCAAACACCTGGATCCAAACCAAATGCCCATCGACGATAGACTGGACAAGGAAAATGTGGCACATATACACCATGGAATACTACGCAGCCATAAGAAATGATGAGTTCATGTCATTTGTAGGGACATGGATGAATCTGGAAACCAACATTCTCAGCAAACTGACACAAGAACAAAAAATCAAACACCACATGTTCTCACTCATGGACAGGTGTTGAACAATGAGAACACATGGACACAAGGAGGGGAACATCACACACTGGGGTCTGTTGGGGGGGCCAAGGGAGGGACAGTGGGGGAGGATGGGGAGGTCAGGGAAGGATAACATGGGGAGAAATGCCAGATGTGGGTGACGGGGGGATGGAAGCAGCAAACCACATTCCCATGTGTGTACCTAGGCAACGATCCTGCATGATCTGCAAATGTAACCCAGAGCCTAAAGTACAATTAAAAAAAAAAAAAGATTTGCAAGGAATCAAAAAGCATTTAAATATCCACATGAAGATATTTATGAGCAAGACTGATACCAAAAAAAAAAGAAAATCAAATCAGTGATATTAAGAATACATTGGAGAAGTTCTCCAAGAACGTAGAGGGAAAGGATAACAGAATGAAAGTGGTGAGAACGAGAGCTCTATGAAACCCGATTTTAAAACTCCAATATAACAAATTTTTCAGAATAGAGTAGAACAACAAATTAAAGAAAAAAAAAAAAACAACAACAAAGAGAACATTTTTTCTTGACCTTTAAAAAAATCATGTCACAACTCTGTGGCTGCACAGTGCCCAGCGCCTGCAAACCTGTGCTCTGGGCCAGGCCTAAGGAAAAGTGGACCCTAGGGTGGGATGGCGGTACAATCCAAGACCCTCAATGCTCTCGCGGAGCAGCCCGCCAGAATCTGCCATGGGCTCAGCCAGAGCTGCCACCTGGAAATGGCGCAAGTCAGTATCAGTGGCAACTCCTGGCCCTGTCCTCCCCTACCAGCAGCAGGAATCCCAGGGCCAGATGTCGCCATGGTGCCTAATTTAGGTGGTCGGCAGCACAGCTACAAGGTGATGGAAACCAGCACTCAGCCTCATCCTGGATGCTGCAGTGGGCCCAACGCCCGCGACCCCACACTGTGGGTTTGGGCCAAGGAAGCATGGATCTTAGGGTAGGCGGAGGTGCCTTGGGTGACTCCCAGGCTGTCTGAGACCAGCCCTGCAGCCTCCCGTGCATTCTGCTGCACCTGCCACTTATAGATGGCATTCGGCAGCGTGGTGGCAACCCCTGATCCTGCCCACTTCCACCAGCAACGTGGACCCATGGGCCAGACCCTGCTGCGGCACCTAAATCAGGCCCCGCAGCAGGAGGAGGACTGGAACTGGCACCCAGCCCCAACCCAGTGGCTGTAGGGAACCCAGCACCTGCGACCAGCGCCCTGGACCAGGGACAAAAAGGAACAGAAGGAAGGCGGGAACCGGCACTGCCACCCTCTGCCGCAGGCTCAACTGCAGCTGCCACCTGCACACGGCCCGGCAGAAGCAGTGGCAACCCCAGCTCTGCCTGCAGTAGCCAGCAGGGAGGGACCCAGGGACCGAGGCTGCCTCAGAGGCTGCCACCTGGCCACCTCTGCACCCCTGTCCCTGCCCTGGTGGCAGCCAGCCACGCTCCTACCTCTCTGGTGCTCTGCAGTCTCTGTCCCTGCCACCCACTGCAGTGATGCGAGGCGTGGTGCCACAGGCTCCAGCCTCCAGCATGCGGCAGATGGCTCTTCCTTCTTCTGGCGTGGAGCAGCTGGGCGGGCAAAGACAGAAAAGCCTAGAACAGGACACAGAGAGGGGTAGTGTTAGACCCCCACCTTGTCATGCTGGCCACTGGGTGGCATGGGCCAGTTTCAGTGAAGGCACTCACACCCACCCTCCAAAGTCCACAGCATCTCTTTTTGGCCCAAACTGGCTAGGGAGTGGAGACTGGAGACACCATGGTACCTGGGCTTCCCGCTCCACAGGAACCATTGGGACCACCCAGTCTGTGCTCGGGAAGCAGGAGCAGCAGAAACTCAGACCCAGGCAGCCCTCCCCACCAATGTGCTGGTTCCCGTTCCTGAGACCTCCACCCACAGGGCCCTGTCACCCCATGGTGTCTGCTACCGCATGCCTGGGCATCCTTGGCAGTGTCTGCAACACAGAATGTGAGGGCTCAGGCCTGGGAACCATGATGGGTCTGGGGGCCCTGCTGTGAACAGAATGTTCACGGGCTCCCTCCGCTGGACCGCGCCGCTGCCTCTGCGGGCTCCCTCCGGCCGGACCCCACCGCCGCCTCTGCCTCTGCCTGAGCGGGCTCCCTCCGGCCGGACCCCGCCGCCGCCTCTGCCTCTGCCTCTGCGGGCTCCCTCCGGCCTGGCCGCGTCGCCGCCGCCTCTGCCTCTGCCTGTGGGGTCTCCCTCCGGCCGGACC
>NW_022437098.1:2515971-2518617 GCF_009761245.1 Sapajus apella | reverse complement strand
CTCTGCCTCTGCGGACTCCCTCCAGCCGCGCAGCGACTCCTGCCGGATCCTCGCCGGAAGCGCAGTCTCGGCCTCCGTAGGGCACGCACGCCGCAGAGTCCCTCGCCTCAGGATGAAACACCAGCGCCTCTTAAAGGGGCCGCGGCTCAGACTGGCCAGAGCAGCTTCGGGATGCGGCACAGGCTGAGCCTCTGTCCAGCCCCAGGGGTGAACTAAAGGCCTCCGGTCTCTCATCCTCCCTGGCTCTAGGGCCCTAGAGGTGGCAGGAGTGGAGCCTTGTGACCCCAGCCCCGCGATCAGCTCCATTTGCCTGGGGAGCACCCGGATCTGCCCCTGCTTCCTCTGGACCTCAGCTTCCAGACCTGGGAAAGAAGCGGCCTGGAGGGAACTCTGGGCTCCATCAAGCTCGGCGCCTCAGGATCCAGGGTGGGCTCACTTCTTGCTTTATCCTGTCTAAGGCAAGGCAGTGTGCACCTGTTCAGGCTTTATGAGCCAAGCTGGGGACTTCACCCAAAACACCCAGGGAAAGAGGGTAGCCCATAGGCGGGAGACATTTCCCAGACCTGCTGGGGCGGGCTCTGCTCCCACAAAGGGAAAGCGGCCTGCCTGAAGACATCACTCAGAAATCAGAGCCAAGGTTGGAAGCAGTGGCTCATGGCTGTAATCCCAGCACTTTGGGAGGCCAAGGCAGGAAGATCACCTGAGGTCAGGAGTTGGAGACCAGCCTGGCCACCATGGTGAAACCCCGTCTCTACTAAAAATACAAAAATGAGCTGGGCATGGTGGCGGGCACCTGTAATCCCAGCTACTCAGGAGGCTGAGACAAGAGAATCACTTGAACCCAGGGAGGCAGAGGTTGCAGTGAGCCGAGATTGCACCACTGCACTCCAGCCTCGGCAACAGAGCGAGACTCCATTTCAAAAAGAAAGAAAAAAAAGAATGAATGAATGAATGAATGAACATATGCATGCCTGCAGTACCTCCTCGTCCAGAGCACCATTCCCGGCAACCACTCCCCAGGCTGAGCCCCACCTCCCGCCAGCACTGCAGCTGGACTAGAGCTGCCAAGAGCAGGACAACCAAGCCACCCCAGGGCTCACCTCTGGCCCGTAGGGAAGGCGGGAGATGAGGTCTGGGGCCACCCGGTAGGGTTTGTCGACCAGCGACTTCCTCCGGGGCACTTCTTTGCTCACCTGGGCGCAGAACCCAAAGTCTGACAGCTTCACCTGGGGCAGGACAGAGGCACTGGGGTCAGCAGAGCTGGCACAGTGGAAGGGCGAGCAGGGGCGTCCGCCTGTGTAATTCCTCAGCTTCAGACACGATGTACGGCCCGGAGGTCAGAGCTGGGCTCCAGAGCCAGACTGGGGAGCTCTACCACCTCCCCGTGGAGGCTCTCAGGTGAGTCACCTCCCACAGGATGCCCCCATCTCCCTCCCTGACGGCCTCTAGGGCTCTTGGGGGCAGTGACCTGAGTACTGCAGACAGCAAAGGCCAGGCGGGGCTGGGAACGGGTGGCCCTGAAAGCCTGTGCCCTGGGGCCCTGCTGCCCTGGAGCATCTTGTGTTGGGTTGGAGAGGACGGCAGCCCTGCTCTGGGGCTGTGAGGGGCCACAGCCTACCTCTACAACAACCAGGCCCCCCACGCCTTCTTAGGAACTGTGGACCCCTTTATGGTTTTTTGTTTTTTGTTTTGAGATAAGAGTCTTGCTCTGTAGCCCAAGCTGGAGTGCAGTGGCACAATCTTGGCTCACTGCAGCCTCCACCTTCCAGGTTCAAGCAATTCTGCCTCAGCCTCCCAAGTAGCTGGGATTACAGGCGACTGCCACCACGCCCAGCTAATTTTTTGTATTTTTACTAGAGACAGGGTTTCACTATGTTGGTCAGGGTGGTCTCGAACTCCTGACCTCAAGTGATCTGCCTCTCGTGATTTGCCCACCTCGGCCTCCCAAAGTGCTGGGATTACAGGTGTGAACCATTGCACCTGGCCCACTTTCTGAATTTTGAGGATCTCTATGGGTCTTCTTGTCTCCAGAGAATAGCCCCACAACCATGTGAGGACAATCTCAGGTGGCCTACAGATGTCACCCCCAAAACATATCTGCTGACATCCTGAGATTTCCACGGACTGTCAGTTAAAGAGCTCTCTCTGCCTCTGCCTAGACTGATTGGTGCGGTTTTATTTTCCTTGGGGGAAGGGATGGAGTCATCCACTTCTGCAAGAATTTCACTGGAGTCAAGGGGCCTTTTCTTACAGAAAGTCAGGTCCACCCTGCATTATAAGTGCCACAGCCTGGGGTTCAGAACCTCAGTCCAAAGTATGGGAGATAGGGCTGGGTTCACGGCCCAACCTGGGAGCTAGGCAGGCAGTGGCTTTTCAGTGGAGGGAGAAGCCTGTGGTGGGGGCTGTGCTGTCTGCCCAGAACCCTGCCCCTGGGCACAGCATCCAGTGCTGACAGAAGAGCCCCCACCAGCCTGTGTCTTCCCACTGCAGAGCCCCAACCAGCCTGTGCCCTCCCACTACACAGAGCACCCACCAGCCTGTGCCCTCCCACTGCACAGAGCCCCCACAAGCCTGTGTCTTCCCACTGCAGAGCCCCGACCAGCCTGTGTCCTCCCACTGCACAGAGCCCCCACAAGCCTGTGCCCT